>NC_056741.1:149914446-150213606 GCF_019279795.1 Protopterus annectens | reverse complement strand
AACTGTCCATAATGCTGGTTTGAAGACTGTTGTCACTAGGGGTAGCTTTTCAGAATCGATCACGGAAGAGCTCAGTGGATGGATATTTCTGCCTGGGTCTTAGGGAAAAATTGTTGAATTTAACTGTCTGGCTTTGGCGCACAGTTATGAGCAGTGTGCTGTGCTGCGCGACATGCAAACAAGCAGAAACCCCAGCTCAAATGCAGAGCCTAAATACCAGAAGCCAAAAACTTTAAAAAACTTTAAAAAGATTCAAAAGGACCACTGAGGATGCTTATTTCAAACCCTACCCTAGACTGGTCAGGTCCCAATCAGCAGAATCCTCTCAGTAAAGTACAAATAAGCCCCTTCCAATCAAAGATGGCCTGAAAAACGTGCTCAGAACAAACAAATCTCTACGAACAGCACCCACAGACTGAGAAAACATGTTTATTTCATCATGTCTTAATATTTCCTACATTTAACACTACTTTTGGACTTTCTGGACTTTTTTATATGTTTAAATGTAATTCCAGAGTTTACCCATATGGGGTCCAACATCTTGATTTTTTAGTCCACCTCTACGCATCCCACAGTGCAATGTTTGGCTTTAAAGTATTACATCATACCCCCTAATCTCATGTCAGTGCAATGACTTTCCATGTGTTTTCAAACATACCCTGCTTTCTTTTAGTCAGTCAGGTTTCTTTTTCTTTCTAAAGTGGCCATTTTTCACTCTTTTGTTATGCCTGAGATGTAGTCTTTAAGCTCATCTGCCCTCCCCTAAACACATCCCCTTCGTATTTGTCAAAGTCACAAAAGTAATTTGAGATGTTTGCTGCTGTGATTGATAGCTCACAGCAGGGCACAAAGTTCAGATAAGTAACAGGCACTGAGAATACTGTTCTGTGTGGTTGTCACTGTTTGTCTTTTAAGTAGTCATTGAAAGGGAAGAAATGGTAATTAAACCTGACTGATTAAAAGAAAGCCAGTATATGTGAAGACACATGTAAAATCAATGCATTAACAGGAGCTTAGGGGCTATAATGTAATATTTGAAAGCCAAACACTGCATTGTGGGATACCTAGAAGTAGACTAAAAAAATCAAGATGCTGGACCCCATGTGGTCAGACTTTGGAATTGCATTTAAAAAAATAAAACGTATATAGAGTCTAAAAGTGGCGTTAAAATGTAGGAAACACCAAGGCATGATAAACTAAACATTTTTTCAGTCTGTGAGTTGGGTCAGGTTTCCTTTTCTTTTTCTTTCTAAACTGGCCATTTTTCATTCTTTTGTTATGCTTGAGATATAGTCCTTAAACTCATCTGCCCTCTCCTAAACACCTGCCCTTTGTATCTGTCAAAGCGGCAAAAGTAATTTGAGTTATTTGCTGCTGTGATTGATAGCTCACAGCAGGACACAAAGTTCAAAGAAGTAACAGGCATTGAGAATACTGTTCTGTGTGATAGTTTAATAGTTCAGTACTAGGCCAGCTGCCATTGTGAGTCATTTTAAGCCTAGCCAGTTTCCCTTCCAAAGGTGAGAATTGAGCACTGTAACTTGTGTTTGTGAGGTAAACACCTTAGCCATTACACCAAACTCCAGCCCCATTATCCCTGTTTGTCTTTTATGTAGTCATTGAAAAGAATGAAATGGTAAGTAAACTGACTGACTAAAAGAAAGTAGGGTATATGTGAAAACACACATAAAGTCAATGCATTGACAGGAAATTAGGGGTCATGATGTAATATTTTAAAGCCAGACACTGCATTGTGAGATACCTAGAAGCAGATTAAAAAATTAAGACTGCCCATGTGGGCAGACTCTGGCATTGCATTTAAAAATATAAAAAAATATATAGGGTCCAAAAGTGGTGTTAAAATATAGGAAACAACAAGACATGATGAAGTAAATATGTTTTTTTTTCAGTCTGTGGGAGTGGTTCTCCTTTAAGAACAAACCTGTCATTCTTGCCCAAGGTTCGTAGGTTCATAGGTAGGTACTAGGCTATTGGCCCAATTGCCTACGTAAGCCTAGCCAACAGGGTTCCCTGGCTTATGCCATCCAAGAAAGTTATTTACCAGTGCTACTGTCAAGCAGACACACAGATGTGATACCTGGGGTGAAGTTCCTATTTCCCATCCACTCATCAAGATTTTTCTTGAAGAGTGCTAATGAAGAACTTTGCTTGACATAGATGGGTAGCCTGTTCCAGAGTATGGGAAGTCTCTGGGACAGGAATCTATCCCTCCAGCATGTCCTGTTTATTGTGGTGACAAGGTTTAGGTCCCTAGAGCGTGTAGCTCGGAGGGACTGGGATTTCTTTAGGTGTAGCATGTCCAACAGCTCTGGGTTTGACATAGCTTTATATGTTAGGCAGAGATCACCTCGGAGTAGGCGATATGCTATGGAGTAAAGCTGGAGTTTTTTGAGGTGGACAGCGTAGGTCATTTGTTTGAGGCCAGTAATCCTCTTTGTGAGGTACTTCTGTGGCTTTTCCAGCTGCTGCAGATATCTTGTGAGGTATATTCCAAAAGGGGCGTTCTACTCTATAATGGGTCTAATGAGTGTCGAGTATAGGGGAACAATGACCTCTTTTTTCCTGGATGAGAACCCTTTTATGATGAGGTGTGCCACGGAGAAGGGCTTCCTGACTACTGTGGCAATGTGACTATCAAAGGAGAGACTACTGTCCTCTTGGGTCCCAAGGTCTCTTATCACACATTCGGTGTTAAGTAGATTGCTGCCTATGTGGTAGTTCATGGGTACAGAGTTTTTACCAAAGGGGATGACACTGCACTTTTTGGCCTTGAGCTTGAGGCCATGGCTTTGACACCAGGCATCTGTCTCAGACAGGCCCTTCTGTAGGATGTCCACATCATTTGGTGACTTGACTATTGCTCCTAGTTTGCAGTCATCTGTGAACTTCATTAGCCAAAGGCCTTCTGTGTTAGCCTGTACTTCAGAGAAGTAGAAACCAAACAGGAGAGGTCCCAAAACGGAACCCTGTGGTACTCCACTTGTCACTGCTTTGAGGTCAGATTTGGAGTCGGTAACTTTTACAGTGTGGGTTCTGTCAGTGAGCCAGCTGGCAACCCATCTTGTGACATAGGGATTTATACCTAGTTTAGTGAGTTTAACTATAATTCCAGAATGGGGGATGGTGTTGAAAGCCTTGGCGAGGTCAAGATAGGCTGTGTAAACCACCTTACCCTCATCTATGGCTTTGGTGACTGCCTCAAAGAAGTCAACTAGGTTCAGGAGGCATGATCTGCCTTTCACAAACCCAAACTGGGTGGGATCCAGAGTTTGGAGGTTACCAATGTCTTTGTTTATGAGTTCCATGATGATACATTCCATGGCTTTGCAGACCAGGCTCATCAGGCTAATAGGTCGATAGTTCCCAGGATCAGTGGTGGCTTCCCCTTTGTGGAGTGGGATAACTGCTGCTGTGCGCCATTCAGTGGGCACAAACCCTGATGCGAGGCTATTATTGAACATGGTGGTTAAGTGGGGAGCCAGTTCGTTCTGAAGTTCATGTAAAACGCAGCCTGGGATGTTGTCCAGTCCCATGGATGCTGTGTGTTTGGCTTTAGAGAGTGCAGCTTTTACCTACGTAGTTATGATTACAGGAACTCTGCATTCTTCCGGTATACAGATGGGCCTTTTAGGAGTGAGGGGGAGAGTAAAGTTAGTGCTGAACCTACCTGCCAGGATGTTGGCAATATCAGTTGGTTCTGTAATTTTCTTGCCTTTGTGCTGTAACTCAGAGCAGATCTGGGTATTGCCATTGAGATTCTTGACATAGCTATAGAATGCTTTGTGGTTGTCCTTAGAATTAGTTGTGATTTTGTTTTCGTAGCTAGCTTTGGAGGATATTATAAGGGATCTCTGCTTCTTACTGAGGCTGACCAGGGAGCTCCTCCACTCATGGGATTTTACTCTCTTTTGCAACAGTTTCTTCCTTCTGTTGTACAGTTTGTTTATGGCAGGGGACCACCAGATTGGCTTCCTTTTTTTGGAGGATAGCGTCTTGGTTCTGTTTGGCATAGCACAATCCATGCACTTGTGTAAGTGCTTATAGAGTGCATTTATGCAGGATTCAGCAGTTGTAACTGTATTGTCCATCTGCATGGGTGTCATGAAGTTCACCACTTCTGTCTTAAGAAGCATGAAGTTGGCTTTGGAGAAATTTTTTACCGTGGTTTCCTTAATGGGGGAGTGGGGGTGGGATGTGGATATCAAGGGTGATTAGCTTATGGTCGGATTGGACCAACGAGGAGTTGACTTCAGGTGTGGAACACCGGTCACTCATGTTGATAATGACTAAGTCTAGGATATTGTTACCCCTGGTGGGGGTGTGGATAAGTTGATCCAGGGCATTGGAGTTTATGAATTCCAGAAAGTGTTGAGCTAAGGAGTTGGTACACGAGTAGTTTTCCCAGTTAATGGTGGGGTAGTTGAAGTCACCTATTATTAGGGTGTTTGGTTGAACCCTAATATTTTCCAGTACATCAAGAAAAGAGGAGTGGGAATCCTGGGGCATGGTGGGAGATCTGTAGCAAGCTACAATTTGGATTGCAGGTTTGCCCATAGTTAGTTGCACTTGGATAACCTCGGATGCATTATGCTGAGCACCTAGCCTTGAGATGTGGATATCCTTAATGAATATGGACACACCTCCGCCTTTGGTGTTTCGGTCCAGGTTACATGGCCGAAAAGTGTGGTATGAGTAATAGCCTGGTAGTGCAGGTGTGCTCTCTGGAGCCTTGAACCAGGTCTCAGTCACTGCACAGCTATCAATGTTCTTCATTTTAAGGAGTGCCTCAAGTGAGTGCATTTTGAGATTTAGTTTTCTAGCATTGAGTAGCATTGCCCTGATTACAGAGTTTACCTTGAATCATCCTTCAGGCTTGCAATTTTCTACCCGGAGCCTAAAACACAGGGATAAAGGATTTTGTTTCTGCTGAACATGTGTAGGCAGCTCTGATACTGTCTTGGCAGAATTAAGCTGTTTAGAAAAGCTGACCAGCTATTTAGTAATCAGGAACAAAAATCTTTTGTCTAATCAGACAATATCCAAGTGGTTATCATCAGCTGTTGATTTATTTTATTTTTATTTTATTTTTATTCTTACCAGGGTAATTTCATTCTAGCCAGTATCAAGTCTCATTCTGTTAGAGCTTTGACTTCTTCAATGACATACTGAAAAGGAGTGGACTCCAGAAGTATTCTAGAGACCGCTACATGGTCCTTTGTACATACTTTTACTAAGCATTACAAACTGGATTCCTTTTTTATGTTTATGTCAAACTTTGATAACACCACTCTGCAGGGGCTATGGGATTCATATCCTTCCTTCTCTCAGGTTGGATAAGCTTTGGTAGTTAACCCATATAGCCTAAGGGCTACTACAGATGTGAGAATAATGAACATAGTAGAGTTGTATAAGTTGCACTTAGCCATAACAGCAGATGTTTGAATTAATCACTGCTTCAGTAGCTGCACCTTTGTTTGTTTCTACTTTATATGTTTATTGTTATAATTGTTTGATTCAGGAATGTTAGGCTCGTCTCTCATTTTATAGGCAAGAAAGTCCTGAAGAAAGCTTCAATCAGACTGCTAATTTATCTCCTTAGAACTGACCAGTCAGCAGTCAGAATAAAGGAGTGGGGCTTCGTACCTCATAGTAAGATATAACATAAATCAAAATAATTGGCTAAACATACAAATATTCAGAGAGTATATAGTAAATGAATTCAGAATAACTCAAATAGTGAAATCCACATCTAGACCCAAAACTCTTAACACTTTGCTGCGAAATTAATGCATTATACAATAATGATGGGTTTTCAGTATCAAGATTATATAGAACACTACGAACGGACATACAAGCCCCAGATGAATCTCTATGGAATTACGCAGAAAAGATTAATAAATTCAGATTTTCAGAAAAGGAGAAAACAATACTATTTAAATAAATAAATAATACCACATCATCTTCCTTTTGGAAAAGCTACACATGGAAATTCATTCACAAAAGTTTCTTTACTCCTCCTAAAGTGGCACTGATATCGGGAAACAAAATATCTGAATGCTGGAAATGTGAAGAAACAGTATGTGCAGACTGCGCGCATATGATTATAGAATATAAAACTGTAATCCTTTTTTGGCTGAAATTTAAATCTTTTATGAAAGCATTCTGGTCGGATAAATGTAAAGTGACTGACTCACTGTCATTATTTAATGCTCTGATACCAGTGTACATTCCAACTACTCTGCAATAGCAAGAAAAAACATTACCTCAAATCGGAAAAGTAAAAAAAATTATACCATGTGTGGAATTTATATCACTGGCCAAAATTGCATGTAATAGAGAATTGTTGACTATAACTTCAAGAATGACACATAAACAACTGTCTTGGTTAAAACCTAAAAAAAATGTGAATATATTGACAAAAACATGTAAGTTATGGACACTGTATATAGTTAAGTTTATTTTCATTGTTTAAAAGTTTTGTTACACCTGTATTTATAAAGATCAATAAAAATTATGTGAAAAAAAATAAAGGAGTTGGGGGAGGTCAGAGCTTTTTGAAGCTGGAAGATTGTTTTCCTAGGCAGGAAACAGCCTATATAATGTAAGGGCTTTTTCAGCAGTGTTAAATTGAAACATCTACTGTTATGGGTAAGTGCACCTTACGCAACAGTACTTTTTATATTAGATCCTGTTAACTTTATTTCCTCCATTCCTTTGATTGTCTTCTCATGGACATCTACTATGGATCAATTTGTCACATTTTATGTATTTATTTATCCTCAGTTGGCCATGTTAGCCCATTGGTCTGGTAAACTCTTTTCAGGGGAGACTTGAGATGGTATTTTTACTGGTTAGTGGACGTTAGCCAGGGCTGCAGGAAAATTCCCCTACTCATTTTGAGAAGAGCCATGTTTATCTGCATCTCTTGCTTCACCTCCTTATGTGGAGGTTGTGGCAGAAGTAAACACATGGAGGAGAAGGAGAGTATGTGTTCGTTGTTGGTGGTAGAGAAGGTACTAGTGAGAAGTTGATTTTTCTGCAGTAAGAAGTTGTTGATAATTATAGTTTGTATATTATAAATAGTCAGTTTTTAGCTGACTTAACAGATGAGTCATGTAGTGGATTACAAATTGCAAAGATTGCTTCTGGAGGACTGCCTGATTTGCATTTGGTTTCATTATTGGAGAAAGGTAAACTGGCAGCCCAAAGCATGTTATTTTGAGGGGATTTTAATCATCTTATTAGTGACTATGGTAAAATAAGATGCAATCAGGGTAGGGAACAAAGGCATATGGTGAAAAAGTACAAGAAAGACTGTAGATTAAGTAATGAGGGCAAATTTTGGTTTGACTGTGATAGTGGGAAGTTAGTTAATATTAATATTAATATTTAGATTAGTTAAGATGTCAGACTGATTGAAGAAGAGGATGAAGTGAATAAAGAGGTAACAATAAAGGAGAAGGTAATATGGGAGGAAATAAAATTAGTGTGAAGTTAATTAAGGTGATTTGGGTGCAATAAATGAAGAAGGTGAAAGTGTAGGTGATGAATTTGAAAGTGATATGTCATTAACTGAAGAAAGGAATTTGCAGGACATAAGGAAGAACATTTTTATGGGTTTGAGGGTAAGAGTGAGGAAGAGAAAATTAAAAAAAATTCTCTCCAAAAATTAAAAAGGTAAAGAATACCATGAGGATTGTTTCTGTGAATGTTAATAGCTGGATTTATAAAGCCAGAAGAAGTGAGGCTGAGGTTATTTATTTACAAGGTACTAGTTTATTTTTAAGTAGATTACAGATGGAATTACTTTGGAATGGTAACATTTTGTAGAATTTAAGTTAGGATGTGTATTTAGGTATGGTGTTTTTGTTTAAAGAATAGGTTAAGATCTTGGGTTTCAGAGTTTTTTATGTCTGGAAAAGTAACAGTTGTAGATATAAAGTGTGCTATGAATGTATATAGGTTGATAGGGATTTATTCTTTTACTGCAGTAAAGGAAAGCGAGGGATTGTTTGGGAGTTTAAAACCTGATATTGTAGTTAATGTGAGAAGAGTGATAATGGGAGATTTAGGTTGTTGTTTAAGAAGCAGTAAGAGGAGGACTGGGGCACATGTAAGAAAGTTAAAAGAGGTGCAAGGTGTAGTAAGTTAAAATTATAACTAATAATTTATTGACTTTTAAAAGAGAAGACAGGCAAACTGAAACTGATTATTTTTATTGTCTGAAATGGTATATGTGTTAAGGGCTGAAGTTTTGGTAAATATTTTTTCTGATCATAGGGCTATTTGGATAGAGTGTGAAACAAATATGGATCTAATAGCGGAAGGTAAAGGGATTAACAGATTAACTTCAAAGTTTCTCGAGCTAGATATTTTGAAAGGGGAGATATATTTACTGTGGATGAAGCATGTGTCTATGAGGGAATTATATCCATCTTGAACAGAGTGTGGGTAGTGTTTAAGGATAAATATAAGAAGGTATATTTAGAATTGGGGTTGGAGAAAATAAATCATGATAGAGCGGCATATTGTAAAGTATGTAAGGAAATGTTATATAATTTAGAAAATCATTTGGATACTTTTTTTATAAATGAGAAAAACATTTTCAAAAGGAATAAAATGAAATTAGAGAACATATTATATAGACAAATATATTATTTGAAAGTCAAGAAAGAGGAGATTTCTCTATTTTGGATAAAATGGTAAAATTGAAGTTGTTATTATGAGAGAAGTTAAAAGTAAGGATGGTGGTATGAAGTGTTATCAGGAAGAAATAATGTATCTTGTTGAGCAGTATGTTAGAAATATTTATGA
Organism: Protopterus annectens; assembly: GCF_019279795.1. Lineage (NCBI taxonomy): Eukaryota > Metazoa > Chordata > Ceratodontiformes > Protopteridae > Protopterus > Protopterus annectens. The sequence continues at coordinate 150,204,771 of NC_056741.1, read as the reverse complement.
AAGGTGTGAGAATTGCAGAAGGGTGAAGTAGGGGGTAAACTGTTTGCTGATAAAGTTATTGTTGGGCTGTTAGGAAAATTACTCCAGCTGAGTTAGATTTTGTATTAAATTTGGTTAATATAGATTCATTGTCTGGGAAGGATTGTATAGGGTATACGGTGTATAAAGCTTTGACAGTATGGCAAAATGAATTACTGTTAAAATATTTAATGAGTGGTTGAAATGGAGGAAGTTAGGGAAGAGTTATGTGAGGGAATTATTAAGTTTATTTGGAAAAAGAAAGAGGACGGGGTGAGAAAAAAATAAAGTTGACAATAAAAAATTTATGACAATTTTACAGATAAGTTTTAATCAAGTTGTACATGAAGTTCTAGTGTTTTTGTTTTGGTGAGGGTGTTAAGGGAAGGTGTAATCAAGATTTGTTGACTTTGGTAAGAGAAACTATGGATGATATTTTGGGTAATAAAAGTTATGTGTATTTTGTAGTGGTTGATATACAAAAAAAGCTTTTGATTATTTAGGACATGCATGTTTATGGAACCATTGCAAGAATATGGGATAAGAAGGTAATGTTTAAGTCTGTTGATGTCCATATATAGTAATGCTAGGGTAAAGGTTTTGATAAATGAATATTTAAGTTCAATTATTGTCATGAAGAGACGAGTGAGGCAAGCATGCCTTATGAGTGGGTTATTATTCGCATTAGTTATGAATGCAGTATGATACAAGAAGGGTATTATCTTAAAAATAGTATTTGTGTTCCAAATGTTATTTCTTACACAGATGATGTAATTGTTATAGCTAAGGATAGGCCATGAATGGAAAAATGTTAAATTGTGTTAGTGGAATGTTTAATCATTTGGGGTTAAAATTGAGTAAATATAAAAGTTGTGGGTTAGGGGATGAAGGTGACATAAAAGGTGTCCCTTTTTCAAATAAATAAGTTTGTCTATTAGGAATTAGAGTTGGAAAGAGACAGATTGTTGAAGAACAATGAGATAAATACAATATAACAGAATTAAAGGGGTTGGAAAGATAGGTAAGGGTTTTAAATTGTCATCTAAAAAAGGGTTATTTGATTAATTCATTTATTTATTTTAGAAAAGATTGGTTATTTGGCTTGAATTTATATGATTCTGAATAAAAATAAAAAGATGTACTGCAGCCTGTTTTCCTTGTTTCGCTGTTCTAGGATAAATCATGGGGAAGGGGGATTTATATTTGAAAGAGAATAGAGGGGGTTTAGGTTTAATTAATCTTGTGTATGCTGCCTCTTTGATTTTATATAAAGTGTTAGTAAATGCAGAAAATAAATAAAATGGATTTGAAGTACAGAGTTTTGAGGTAAAATATGGGGATTGGTAGAATTGTAAAGGAAAGATGAAAAGAATGTTGTGTGAAAATAATAGAATATCAGTTAAAAACTAGATTATGTGATTTAGATGTCAAGACTATAAAGAAGATATTGTAAAGTGGCGTTATGATATTAATGCTTGGAAGAGGTTGCAAAAAATATTATTGATGCATGTAAAACAAGAAAAAAGAGATTTAAAATATTTTATGGATTTTATGGGGAAGTTAAGTATAAATAAGTTACCAGTAAAGAGAGATATGATTTATAAAATAATGTCTCAAAAACTATATTTTGTAATGAATTGTGGCAACTAGAGTGAGGGAACCTAATGAATAATTTTAAAGTTTAATTGAAGTGATTCTTATAATTGTTATGATGTTTTTTAAAGCTTGTAGCTGTTGCAAATATTGCAAATAGTGTAAAATAAAGGTCCACTACTCTTTTTAACTTGTAGTGGGGGACTGTAGAACTTTCCAGTGCAGAATGGAAAATGAAAGAGCAGCTGAGTTCATTTGTGCAGTTAAGAGTGTGGAGATATGATTTTGGAATAGAGATGAGTAATAATGTTACACAGATTGAAGTGACTGGTACTCAAGGTGGATTGGAAACTTCAATGCTGAGAGAGCCAGTTACTGAGGAAGAATCAAAAGCTGAGGTGGCCATTTCCTGGATGGAAGCAATGGATTTTTTTCTGGTGATGAATATACTGACTTTGGGGTGGAACCAATGAAATCAGATAAAGGAAACTGGTTGGACCCTATTACAAATGGGTCTGTAATGTTACAACATGTAGCTATGATTCACAAAGGAAAACGACAACATGTAGCTGTGATTCACAAAAGACAACAAAAGAGTCAGGAAAAAAAGTTATGCAGCAGTGGCAACAGTGACTAAAGTAAGGCTGGAGTAAAGAATACTTGAAAAAATGGTAAGTGGTGAGAATTTCTATAAAGCAAGGCAGAGACATTAATATGGATAGATAGATAGATGGATAGATAGATAGATAGATAGATAGATAGATAGATAGATAGATTGGTTTCCAGTAATTGTTTGAGAGAACCAATTGATGAAGGAGGGCAGCTGATAGCTGATAAGTTGTATTTCTGTACTCAGTGAACTTGGGTTGTGACTGAAAAGGGTCAGTAAATCAGCTCACCTACCCATTTAACACATAAATAAAAAAAATAGCTACAATTGCTTCCCGGTGTAATACGTAACATAGTAATCTAACTAAATACTGACATGTCTGCAGGTATATATTCTGGCAGTGTATAGATATAATTTGCAGCTGTACAATAAATACAGCCAAATATATAAAGAAGTCATAAGACATCCCTTCACTTGGAGAGCTGCTCTATTCTTCTGCAGTAAAGGAGTATGTTCTCTGAGATATCTTGTTGGGCTGCAAGAGACTGAAACAATATAAAGAAATCCTAAACTGAATGACCAGCACTAGCATGTAAATTACATGACAAAGTAAAAGACAGTCACATATTAGAAGTACGTAACAATACATCTGAAAGGCCCTTGCTGCGACTTTTTCTTTCCACTGGCTAAGAAGATCAGGATATCACCCCTGTAGGTCATTTTAGTGGTCTGACTTTGCTCAGATGAGCAAAGTATGCATGGTATCTGATACCACCATAGCAAAATTGTGCCAGGCATCCACATTATACTGTGGACCCTCATAACTTTCCCCAGTAAAGCCCTACTAGTCATCTGTATGTAGCAAGTATAGGAAGAGTTTGATCTTGCTGCTCCACGTGGGAATTCTACCAATATCAGTGCCCTTGGAAGCTATGGCTATTCACCAGGTCACATCCCAGAAAGCTGTGCTAGCCTTCTCACAGTCACACACATCAGATTTGTGGGCATATGATGCACAATATCATGCAGCTGGTTACAGTAAATAATCAGGTTGCCACCATTACTGCACAAAGGATAGCATGGCATCATGGTGTTAGGGTGTGAACACTGTCATCAAATATGGGTACTAGCTTCATACTGTTTAATTGTCATAGCAGGTTTGCTGTCTAGGGTAGTAAGGGTACAAAAGTAAAATGCACTTCCCATATCCTCAAAAGGTCCATTAACCCATCCATGCATGATCAATGTGCTTTGTAGGTACTCTTGCTGATATAAGTAGGTGAGTGAGCCTCTTTGAGTGGTACTGGTCATTACTGCAATGAAAAAAACATGTTATTCAGGCACATGCATTAGCTGGTGCCTCATTAGCAGGACTTTCAATCTAGAAGCTTCAGATTTGCAAGATATAACCTCCCACATCTGCCACATGTCTCTTCACACTACTGAAGACTTGAAGTGGAGCAACAAACTGAACAGGCAGAAAAGTTGCAAAGCAGGACTTTTCTGTCCAGCATTTGTTTTGGAAAGAGGTTTTGGAAAAGTGGTGATACAACTTGCTATTATTTTCTTCTTGTGCCAGGGATCTCCTTGACAGTATGGAGTTACAGAAATTATTTATGTTATGTTTAAAGCTGCAGTCATGCTGCAACTGTTTGGGAATGTGTTACCTTGACCTTTTATGTACAAGCATGACAGGGTAAATGGGGTAGCACACAGACCTATAATTAATCTGTTACTGCTATGTGAGCTAATGCAATCTATGCATACCTGTGGGCCATGTACAGACTATTCATTGTTTAATGACATGACAGTTGTTTGAAGGCATGCATAGCTTGTAAATTTGGGAAGCAGTTGCTGCAGTACTGAATTGTGTAATATTTGTGGGTGTGGGTGTGTATGTAGGGGATGGGTGATTACTAGATGACACACCTGGAACATGGTACATGACAGTAAGGCAATAATTTATTCTAGGTCAATGTGACTGGTTACTAATATGTATTGTGTGATTTTTGTTGGGGGACAGTGGGGGAATAGGTAGGCATGTTGAAGGAATAGGTAGGCATGTGAGAGGAACAGTGAGCACTGTGCAGCTGTAAGTATCATGCATGTAGCCACCACATACTTATATTTGTGTACCTGTTATGGTTTTGTACTTACAAATCCCATTTCCTATAGCAGAAGCCATCATGTTCCTGGTATTATGCAAATTATCTATGGTACTACTGATGTACTTTTGGCTTTGGTAAGGTATGCTTATGTGTTTGTGATGTACATTACCATGTATAGTACACATCCATGCATACCACAGCTTGTTCTGAAAGATGTATGGCCTAAAGGTATATTCTGTCAGTGGCATGTGTAACAGTTTTAATACTCAGCTGTGGAATAATGTGAGAGACCATTATATGTCATCTTCATGCAGATTCCACTTTTTTGAAGGAGGAGGCTGTAAATACCTAAGCAAACACATGTGCCCATGCATACCTGACATAATTGTGAGTTGCCACATAATGATTGCCACACCTACACCTTGCACCTTTAAGTTGTGCAGGCATATAGTAGGTAGGAATGTAATAGTTCTCACATACATATTAGAAACATATGAACAAAGCCACATACTCAGCAAGTGATCACAGGGATCATATGATGCCTAGCCATATACACCTATAAGCATACCAGCAGTGTTCACCTCCCAAATTAAGCAAAGCTGTACATGATAAACCTGGTATAAATTTGTGTCTACCCATGCAATAGTCAAGACTAGCCTTAAAGAAGCAAAAGTAGTACTTTCTTTAACCTGCAGTGGTAATATGCCATAGGCTAGGAATATATTGAGTTCAAAAACTATCTGAACAGTAAGTCTTGTTTACTTCTTGGTGTGGATTTAAGTCCTTAGTGTGGGTGTTTGTAGAGACATTGGTTTTGCAAAGAAATGGGAAATCAAATAGAAGTGACTCTTTTGGGCCTCAAAAGCAAGACCCAGGTCACTTTGCAACAATCTGTAGGCTACTCAGTATAAGGAGAGTCATGCAAATCTATCACGGTATTTGAAATATTTTAAGATTTTTAATTTTCTTGGTTAGAAATCTTTTGCATTTTTTCCAGCTGAGTGATATGCTTGGATTTGTACATGCCAAGGGAAGTGTTGTATGCAATGATAAGTCTGATAAGGAAAGAGTACAGTGGAAGAATGACTTCTATGGATCTTGAAAAATTCCCTTGGAAATTAGCTGGTTGATATAGAGTGATTTCCTGATTGTGATGGACACACATTGATTGAATGAAAGAGAGAGAGAGTTATCCACATAAATATCTAGGTCTGTTATGACTATATTTGCCTGAAGAGGAGTACCATTTATAATATATGAGGTGAGACCAACTTTTCTGCCAAATGCTAGAATGCTATGTTTGTTTAATTTAGTTTGAGAGTGTTTTGACATACTATGGATGTACATATTCCAGCCTTTGCTGGGGTTATTTTATATGGATGGGCAGTCATCACCAAACTTGGTTGACTATACTTCTGAGATATTGGCTTGGAAGTCTGCAAAATAAATGCCAAACAGGAGAGGGTCCAGAACTGGTCCCTGTGATACCACACTGGTTACAATTTTACATTAAGAGAGGGAACTAGCAACTTTCACAACTTGTAATCTGTTGGACAGCCAATTTGAAATCCAGTGGACAATTTAGGGATTTACATTGTTTGTCTAATTTTGCAGTAATACCAGCATGGGGGATGGTGTCAGATGGCCAGGTTGAGATAAGCAGTGTGCACAGAATCATCACTTTCTACATCCTCTGTAACCTTTTCAAATATATTTTACCCTTCACAATACCAAATTGATTGGGATTTGGATCATTTGGGTTACCCACGTCTGATCTAGACCCAAAGCACTTTGGTTTTGTGAAGGGCAGGTCCTGTCTCCTGAACCTAGTAAGCTTCTTTGAAAAGGTTACAGGGGCAGTCAACAGTGGTCATTCTGTGCACACTGCTTATTCTGATCTGGTCAAGGCTTTTGAAACTATCCCCATATGCTGGTATTATTGCAAAATTAGACAAGCTTAATGTAAATTCCTATACTGTCTGCTGGATTGCAAATTGTCTGTTTTCTTTTCCATTTAAGGCAAGTATGCCATCATGTTGTAAACAATGAAAAAGCAAGTTCTGTCATGCAGAAAATGACATTTTCCTACAGGCCTTCCATCTCCATAGTTGGTGGATGATCAGCCATGAGAAATATCACCAGTATTTCTGAGACTACCCGTGGCAAAATGCAGTTAATGACATCAGTTATGTTGGTGACAAAAATAGCATATATGACCAAATGAGAAATCAGGCCACTAACAAATAATGCAAAAGAAAAAAAAGGTCAGGCAGCCTACTTGGCACTTGATTAGGTGGAAGGAGTCAGTTTCCAATGGATCACTAGTAACAGAGATGGAAGAGCTCTTGGCATATCAGCATGGGGATCGAAAAAGTTCCATAATTCCTAATGGAGTACTAGATATTAATGCAGACCACCATAAATATGTGCTGATGGTGCACCAGGTGGGTATGTCTTAAAATGGGCAGGTATCTGCCATAGAAGGTAATTGTGTGGTATGGTAGAACTTACAACCATGGCAACTTATTTTTTTCAGGAATGTGGCACAAGGTATGTTACTTATTATTTTGTTGTACCACAGTATTAAGTAGTAGAATTGTAGTCACTGGAATTCAGCTATTGATAAAATACCTTATTTAGTTGAAGTGATTGTTTTTTTTTTTTTTTTTTTTTTTTTTTGTGTGTGTGTATTTTCTCAAGTGCTGTGTTATCAGGGTCTTCCACCATGGATATACAGCTGGCAGATTTTGGGGAATTGTCCAGCTGTGATAATGGTGACAAGCCAAATCCAAGGACAGTCAGAGGTCACAGTGTCAGTGTAAAATGCAGGGTTACATAGAAGTGATCAAAACATGCATGTCTGAATCATGAGTCAAAAACAGTATAAAACAGAAAAAAGAACTCTGTACCCCCACATCCCTAATTTATATATTACCAACTCCAAGCTTTTACCACAGTGGAGAAGATGGGAGCAATCCCAAAAAACTACTCCACCAGCTCACAGAATACAGTACATTGTGGTGAAACTCACCATAATATTAAATCTTCACTCTAAAGCCTCCCATCCACTGATGAGTCAGCCACATTTAACTATGCCTAAATGCAGGCAGTGTAATATCTACATTCCCACAACATTCAACAGACATAGCTTTTCTGCCTGTGCAACCCACTGAACAAACCCAGGAAGACACAAAAGGATAGGAAGACATAGAGAGAGAGATTGCCTCGAAAGGAAAGTCTTCACCTGTGGTACACTTCCCACCTCTCATTGGTAATCTCAAGCTCCATAGAGCAAGGAAAAAGTGCTGAGAAGAGCACTTTATCTAATATGAAAGATTGAAACAATAATAATTTAATGAACTTTAATTATATCTTGTGTGATGAAAGGAGATACTGCCAGCACAGCAAGCTGGAATTTTGTAAATAGTTATGTCATTGGTGAATATCGAAATGATTTATATAAATACTTGTGTTACAAATGTATTAGAACTGTATGTTATGTGTATATCAAACTGCTCTGTACAAATGTTTGTGTTGACAGGGTATTTTGTAAAGTGCTTGTGCTTAAAATGTATCCACAGTGTGCCTTACTGGAAGATAACAGAATGTACATGCACTGTTGTAACTGTTTAAATATATATGTAAATAGAGGAAACTGGAAGGTTAACTTCAGTCCAGCAAACTTTAGAAAAATAGCTGAAATTGAATTACTTTATAGGATGCAATAAAGAGGCTATCTCTCAAGTTTTCAATGCAGTTAGAGACACAAGGTCTGTACTAGGCAGTTTTCTGTATTGTCTTTAAGGTGAACTAATTACTAGTATTGAAACATCTTCTTCTTCTTCTTTCAGCTGCTCCCATTAGGGGTCGCCACAACAGATCAACTGTTTCCATTTCTTCCTGTCCTCTGCATCTTGCTCTGTCACACCAACCACCTGCATATCCTCTCTTACCACATCCATAAACCTTATCTTAGGCCTTTCTCTTTTCCTGTTGTCTGGCAGCTTCATCTTTAGCATCTTTTTCCCAATATACGCTGCATCCCTCCTCAGTACATGTCCAAACCAACATAATCTTGCCTCTCTGGCTTTGTCTCCAAACCTTCCAACTTGGGCTGACCCTCTAATATACTTATTCCTAATCCTGTCCATCCTCGTCACACCCAGTGCAAATCTTAACATCTTCAACTCTGCCACGTCAAGCTCTGACTCCTGCCTTTTTGTCAGTGCCACTGTCTCCAATCTGTATAACATAGCTGGTCTCACTACCCTCTTGTAGACCTTCCCTTTCACTCTTACTGGTACTCGTCTGTCACAAATCACTCCTGACACTCTTTTGCACCCACTCTATCCTGCCTGTACTCTCTTCTTCACCTCTCTTCCACACTCACCATTACTCTGAACTGTTGATCCCAAGTACTTAAACTCATTCACCTTCGCCACCTCTACTCCCTGCATCCTCACCATTCCTCTATCCTCTCTCTCATTCACACACATGTATTCTGTCTTAGTCCTGCTGACCTTCATTCCTCTTCTCTCTAGAGCATATCTCCACCTCTCCATGGTCTCCTCCACCTGTTCCCTACTCTCACTACAGATCACAATGTCATCTGCAAACATCATAGTCCACGTGGACTCCTGTCTGATCTTGTCTGTCAACCTGTCCATCACCATTGCAAATAAGAAAGGGCTCAGAGCTGATCCTTGATGTAATCCCACCTCCACCTTAATCGCATCTGTCACTCCCACCGCAGACTTCACCGCTGTCACACTACCCTCGTACATATCCTGTACCACTCTTACATACTTCTTTGACACTCCCGACTTCCTTATACAATACCCCAACTCCTCTCAAGGCACCCTGTCATATGCTTTCTCTAAATCTACAAAGACACAATGCAACTCCTTCTGACCTTCTCTGTACTTCTCCATCAACACTCTCAGAGCAAACATCGCATCTGTAGTGCTCTTTCCTGGCATGAAACCATACTGCTGATCACTAATCATCATCTCCCTTCTTAACCTAGCTTCCACTACTCTTTCCCATAACTTCATGCTGTGACTGATCAATTTAATCCCTCTGTAGTTACTACAGCTCTGCACATCACCCTTATTCTTAAAAATCAGTACCAAAACACTTTTTCTCCATTCCTCAGGAATCCTCTCACTTTCCAAGATTTCATTAAACAATCTAGTTAAAAACTTCACTGCCATTTCACCTAAACACCTCCATGCTTCCACAGGTATGTCATCTGGACCAACAGCCTTTCCATTCTTCATCCTCTTCATAGCTATCCTTACTTCATCCTTGCTAATCCACTGCACTTCATGATTCACTATCCGCACATCATCCAACCTTCTCTCCCTCTCATTCTCTTCACTAGTATTGAAGCATGAAGGAATGCAATTGTTTTATGACTTCCAGCATCTGCTAGAGATCTGAGCTAAAGCCCTTGTCTGTATATTTTACAGGAAGATGCTAAATACTGTCAGCTTCTAGCAATGGGGGTTTTGGCCTGGGAACTAGAAGTCAGATGACAAGAAATGATGTCATTCTGCAAGCTGTCCCAGCAGTAATATTTTAGATATTAATTTGAGAAGTCTCTTAGTGAGACAGACCATTCTGCATTCTGTTTTGGACCAGATGACAACTAGAAGTTCCATTCACCGCATCTGCCTTGTTCTAAGTTTCTAGGGAACAGTATAATTTTCTGAGATACAGTCAGGAATATAGTAAAGCTTAGTTTAGATGTTTTTTTATTTGTGTGAGCTTGTACTGCAGTGTTATATTATATTTCCTGTGGTTTTGAACTTTAATGTCACTGTGAATATATATTTAGTATTGTCTTGTTCTTTTATTATTTATTATTAAAGAAGTAAACCTTTCATTGTGGCTGGTCTGTGTAGAGATATTTAAGTTTTGAGAGTACCTGCATATTTATTTGATGACACTGTGTGGGCCACTGCTAACAGAATAGCCTTGCTCTTAGTCAAACTATTTGTATTAATATTAATATTAATATTGCACAGTAAGATTGGGTGCCCTTTGTTAAGGGCCCTAAAGTAGCTGATAAAGAGTGACTGGTAGCAGTGATAATGACCTTATAGTCTGAGCAGAAGGGGACGTAGCTAGTAAACTTTGCCATCCTTTCCCAGGTGTATGTGTGTGTAAATCAAACCTCAAATAGTGTGTGTGTGTGTCAGCTACTTGGGCAGAGACATAAAGCACTGGTTGGACAGAGAGAGTGCTGGAGGTCTTGGCTTGGTCACTCAGCTGAGATCTTAACTCAATAGCTGTGCCAGTGGGAAATCTTATTGGGAATCTGGAGGAAGAGGGAGAAAGTACCCTCAGACTGACTGTGGTCTCTTTGTGCTCTTAAGGGAAACTGCATTTGATGTAGAAAGCTACATCTGGAAGTACTATGTGTGTGTACTTGTCATCCTGTCAGTGAACATCCTCCATTGTTGCCAGTGGTAAGGATTGAGGCTCCTTGATTACTGGTTGGTAGTGGTGGGTTATCACACCTTGACTTAGGAATGGGGTCCATTCCCATCATGATATTAGAAACCCAAAAGACTTGGAGAAATTAAACCAAGAGGAACACCTTGGTAGTGATTGTGTCAGTGATTGAGCATGCCATGGGTACCAATCACTACCCAAGCTAGGTGTGTCCAAAGTCACAACCCTCTGCTTTTACAGTCCCATAATACACTGACAGGCAGACACCAACTTAGGCATTGCTGAGTTGGTATAGCACATGGTCTGTCTGATAACCTCAGGGAATGCATGTGCCACGTGGGAAGCATTACAGACATGTGACATAGGTGTTTGTACAGAGCAGGTGCCCCATTGTGGCCAGACATAATGGTCGACACACTTCCCATGCTGGTCCACCTCCATTTCCAGTGAGGATGTCTACCATGAATGGGGGAGGCCTCGATCAAGCATACATAGTGCCATCTCATCCACTCCACCATTTACTGTTGAGGGAAGTATTTTGCAATGTGGACATTCATGCACTTAGCATGTTCATAACAAGTTATGGCATGAACCACCATTCATGATCACAGAGCACTATTTTCTCTCAGTGTGGTGTGAATCTTGCCTGTGGCCCTCTCAAGAGAGGGCAGTCATGGATGGAGACATGCACAGTCTGCACATACATTTGCTGTGGGTGTCTTGGACCTGTCCACCAGTCCCAACTCAGTGTGTTGCGATATATGCTGAAGCTGTGTCCCAGTAAACAGTTAGACGTCTGCACTGCCCACCACCTGACATTCACAGAGAAATGGACACAGCATTCCCTCACTGTCTAGTCTATCCATTTCCCAATTCATCCACATGTGTGATACACGAAAACATACCTCTTAACTCTCCAGATCTTTCCAGAATGTGCAGTTTTTGTCTCATATTTTTGATCTGTTCCTCGTAAAATTTGTAGTTTTCAACAAATCATTGAAGATTGAGTTCACTAAATAATGATAGACATTTGCGCTTCAGGCTTCATATTCTTCAGAAAATGCATATTAATTGGTGAGCACCTTCATGTCTTGGTGAGTACCTCCATGAGGTGGACCCTGTTTTTCACAAAATCTCACCAAGATGACACGGGGTCTGAATGGAGAGATGATAAGTCAGCAAACAAAGAAGTATTGCTGAAATTGAATTCATCCTTAAGTCTTGGTGAGAACCTTCACAAGGTGTACCTTGTTTTTCACAAAATCTCACCAAAACAACACTGCTATATAGACTGTATTTATATATCATATACCATGGATAGAAGTAAGTCAAAAATTAAAAAAAGATAGCTGGGTGCACAAGACCCAGGATGAAAAAGTGCCCAATCCTGGTAGGCACACTGGTGCCAGGACTGGAAAAGATGGCAGTGTAGAATCCTCAAAATACTGAAACATTCCTACGATGGGGCCAGGCCTGGCCTGGGGGAGGATGGCCCCCCTGTTGTAGAAGGAAGTAATAGTTTACAAAAATCACAAAAACTGATAGGCCAAAGAAGATCCATAAAGACGATAAAGTGGAATATTGAGGAAAAGAAAGAAATAAGTTTTTTTTCCTATTATACAAAAAGCCCAGAATTTCCAAACACAAGATATACAAAAATATTAAGGGAGAAATTAGAAAAAAAATGCTTACACCAGAAAAAACTGCCAGAAGCCTGAAATAAAATGTGTGTGTTTTAGACAACAGATTTGTGAAAAACAGTATATAGACCAAAACAACTTTGATCTGTTTGGAAAAAGAAGCATCTGAGAAAGTGTAAAAGTATAAACAACAAAACCGAGAGATTTTTGAAAAGTATAAAAAAAATATGGACATGGGAAAGAAAGATTTGATATAGTGCAGTATTTATGCAAAGGCGAAAGCCAAATTAATCATTATAAAGAAAGCAAGCCTAAAGATATTCGAAGAGAAATACAGGCAAAGGCATCCAGATATGGAAAATTTCACAGTAAAAAAAATAATATCACAAAGAAGGAATGTAGAAAAGAAGATTAGTAAAATAGAAGTAAAAAATAGAAGTTGAAGTTATGGAGTGCCTATGATGTGAAGGATTTGGTGTAGAAGGTCTAACACAGGTTCCATCACAGCATGATGGAAGGAGTCCCCAAAGTAAGGAGAAACAGGAAGATCAGGAGATATCTGAAGAAGAAATATAGACATGGGAAAGAAAAAGAGATTTAATATGGTGTAATATCTATGCAAAGGAGAAAGCAAAACTAATCAATACAAAAAGAGCAGCATCAAAGATATTTGAAGAGAAATTCAGGCAAAGGAATCTGGCCATGGAACATAACAAATATGTTAAATGGATAGAAGAAGGAAAAGAAAGAATAAGAATTTTAAATGTATAGGATATGAAATGGAATGAAATAGCCAGAGAGATTGAAACAAAGTTAAGAAAAGCATCTAATTGGAAATCCACAGGCCCAGATGCAGTACCTAACTTCTGGTTAAAAGTATTAACATATTTGCATGAAGATTCACCCTGGGGATCACGTAATTTGCCCTGCTAGACAGAGGTCCAGGGAAGTAAATACTGTGGGAAGAAATAGCCAGGAAATTGTTATGGCTAGGCTTGTATAGGCCCTAGGGCTGATAGCCTAGTACCAAACTATGAACCTATAAGATTTAGCTATGCGTAAGAATTATTTATATGCACACCATGAACAGATACCAACCTGGCTAACAACAGGAAAAACAATTCTCCTACTTAAGGGTGAATCTGCAAGCTACCCTAAACATTATAGACCAATAACTTGCCTTCCAATGATGTATAAACTATACATAGGAATTGATGCCGGCAGAGTTTATAGTCATTTAGAAGAAAATTCAATTATGGCAGTAGAACAAAAGGGCAATAAAACAAAAGGGCAATAAAAGAAAGTTGTATGGAACAAAGGATCATTTGTTGTTAAATAAAGTCATGGTGGAGAACTGTAAAAAGGGGAAGAATCTAAGTATGGCATGGATTGACTACAAAAAAGCATTTGATAATATCCCACATTCATGGATAAGATTTCTTAAAAATGTATAAGATACACCCTACAGTGATTGATTGATTGATTGATTGATTGCATTACAGTGACCATGAAAGAATGGCAGAACACTTTGCAATTAAGCCATGATAAATGACAAATTATTATCCCAGGGATAAATATTCAAAGCGAGATATTCCAGGGTGACTCTGTCACCACTGCTATTCTGTCTTGCCCTTAACCCATTAAGCTGTCTTCTTAACAGCTTAGGCCATGGCTCTAATTTGACTCCTAGAAAACAACAGTGTAAAGACTTCTCCTCTTCTCTTTGTTGATGATTTGAAACTGTACAGCTCATCAGATGAGGAACTGAAACCACAACTGCAGGTTGTCAAAACTTATTCAGATGATATAAGAGAGTCATTTGGTCTTGATAAATGTACAAAAGCAACCTTTAAAGCAGGAAAACTGCAGCACCAAGAAACATCACTTTGGGACAAGACTGTGATATAAAAGAACTTGAGCAAATATTTGGGAATAGATGCAGGATCAACAATAAAACATGAACAAATGTGAATAAAACTTAGTAAGGAATACTTTAGAAGACATCAATTAATCCTAAAACAGCACTGACATCTAAGAACAAAATTCAAGCTATAAACCAGTTTGCTCTTCCTGTCCATACTTACAGTTTTGGAATGAATGATTGGATAGATTAGACAGGAAAACAAGAAGGATGCTTCATGTTCACCAGATGATTTATAAAAATCAGTGCATACCAAGATTATATATTCCCCATTCCGAAGGAGGGATGGGCCTCCTTGAAATTGATTACATGTATAGATCTGCAATCATGGGACTGCACACATGTCTGCTGACCTCACAAGACTCAAACGTAGTGAAAATTTTGAAACATGAGAAGAACAAGTCTAAAATGATTTCTCTGTTTAATCTAGCAGAAGCATATCGGCATCAAGCAGGAATGGAAATCAAACCAGAAGTAGATAAAAATCATGCAAAAAGACACTGGAAACATAAACCATAAAGCATAATAGAAAATGATGAAATCTACATCACATGGATTACCCATTACCAACAGTTCAAAAGATAGATGCTAGAAAACTGGATATAGTGGTCCATGAAAAGAAAACAAAAGTAGCATTGATCACTGCAATCGCCACACCCAGTGACTACAGTGTCTTGCGTACAGAGAGACACAAAGTCATAAAATATCAGGATTTGCAGATATAAATGAGAGCAATGTGAAAGAAAGATACCCAGATAGTTCCAATAGTGGTAAGAGCAACAGGTCTTATAAAAAAGAACCTACAGTCATATTTAGATATGTTACCAATACATGTAACCCCATATAAATTGCAAAAGGAGTCATTACTGGGCACATTGCAGGTGCTGCAAAGAGCACTTCTGGCTGACATCAAAGATTGAAACAATACTGATTTTATGAACTAGGTTTACCTTTAAAACCATGTATTGCAGAAGGGCGAACAGAACATTTCCGAAAGGCAGTCTACAAAGTTTGCAAATGCCGAACGGAAAAAGGTGTGAATGTGCAATAAATGAATGCACAGTGAGATTCGTTCATTGCACATTTGACATTTGGGGCAGATTGCACTATAGTGGGGATCGGGAAATGGTTCCTTTCCCCACTGTAGTGCGATATCGGAGTTAGAATAGTAAAGTAGGGGGGGGTGTGGGGGGTGCACATTAATGTTCGAAAAACAGCAAATCTCCTTTTCGATTTGCTGTTTTTCAAACATTAAGGACTGTTGACATTTACAGTTTAGTGGTTTTGAGTCGCTCATATGAGCACTTGAACCATTGATTTGTGGTTTTAAAGGTAAATCCATGAACTATAACCATACTTTGACTTAGGAAGTAGGGTCCATTCCTGTCATGGTATTAGAAACCCAAAAGACTTGGAGAAATTAAAAAAATGCAAAACCTGTTATTCTAGCAAGTTTCTAAGTTTATAAGAGCAGTATTTAAAATATGTCCATATTTTCAGTCCTTTGTTCCCCCATTATTTTTGGCTGTATCCAGATTTCTTGCACTAAGAGATTGAGAGGTATGCACAAAGCAAAAAAAAAAATGTTCTCCCTGTGTCTCTGCGGTTCCTCTCATCTCCAGAAAACATAATGATTATTTCCATCTCATACTCATCAATGAATGGAAGCTGTGGACAGCAGCACAGCCTCTACATGGTGCCATATTGGAGGAACTATTGTATAGACCATCTGCTTTGGGCATCTACTGTGGTGCACAGTATCCTCAAGATAGAAGAACATGATTTACACCAGGGATCCATGCTGATAATGTCTAGGGTTTATTTGCTTATATTGGCCAGTGTGTACCTGCCATAAAACCCAGTAGCCCTGGGTCAGTAAGTTACTGACCAGCTGGTGTCCAGTTGCCCATTCTGGGTTTCCTGGGATAGCTCTGTTGAGCGAAAGCTGGACATAAAACCAATCAATCTGCCAAATATGAACTAAGAATTGCTACACAATATAGGTTCACTGACATGATGCAGCTTGGAAGTGGATGACATGATGGTACGGAGGACGATGGAAATCTTATGTAACCAAGAGACAAGATGGAAAGGCAGTGCAGTAAAGACACTTGGTTTGGGATCCAGAGTCTACTACTCAGGAGCAGGACAAGCTAGAAATGGTGTGGGAATTGTGGTGAGAGAGAGGGTGCAGAAGGCAGTGAGGGATATCATCAGAATTAGTGACAGACTCATGGCAATCAGACTCCAGTTTAATGATAGGGAAGTATTAATAATCTCAGTCTATGACCCACAGCAGGGTTGTGATAGTGAGGAAAAGAGTGCATTCATACAGTAGTGGCAGGACAATATGAATTGGAATTGTTACTGGGTGACTTGAATGCATATATTGGGACAGACAGAACAGGATATGAGGACTGTCTGAGTCTGCATGGTTGGGGCAACAGGAATAAAGAAGGAGAGGCCAGTCTTGACTTTTGAGAGACGATTCTAGACTTCTGTCTGGCAAATGGCTTGATAGTAGCCAACACATTGTTCAGAAAGAGAGATACTCACAAAATCACATATAAGAGTGGCCAGCATGCAACTCAGGTAGACTTCATCCTAGTAAGGAAAGGGCACTGGGCTAAAATCAGTGATTGCAATTCATCCCCAGTGAAGCAGTTGACTCACAGCATAAACCACTGGTTGTCACAATCAGTTGCAAGCAGTGGTCAGATAAGGCTCTAAGGTCAACAGAGACCATGTTGAAGACCTAGAAGTTGACTGGAAAGAAAGTACAACAGTTCAAGGAATTACTCAGGGCTCTAGCACCCTAAAAAGAGGAGGAAACAGGTAGAGTTGAAGAATGACAGCACTTCAAAACAACATATGTGAGGACTATAGAACAGATACATGGATGAGCAAGGTGTGGAAATAAGGTACATAAAGAAAACTGCTGGCGAAATGCAGAAGTCCAGTAAGTCATCAAAAGAAAGAAGGAATGCATGAAAAGATAGAAAAGATGGACCAGGCTAGGAAGAAATACTGGTTGGCTAACAAAGAAGGTAAGAAAAGAGTTGCAATAGCAAAGAACAGGGCATTGGAGGCACTCTATGAGCTTCTAGAAAGTGACTCAGTAGTTGGCACAAAGAAACTATATCAGGATACAAGACAAAGTCAGAAAGATAAAGAAGATAGTCAGACACCTTTCATAAAGGATGCCAGCAACCACCTGCTAACCAGTTCACAGGACATGAAAGGCAGATGGAAGGAATACTTCCAACATCTTCTGAATGAAGAAAACTGCACAGAAGCTGTACTATCCCAGACACAGCCTGTGATGAGAGAAGAAGAAGAGGCCACCCTAGTAGAATTAAGAATAGCAATGAGGAAAATTAAGTCAGGGAAAGCAGCAGGATCAAATGAGGTCACAGCAGATATGATAGAGATACTGGGTGAGATAGGGGAGAAATAGCTTCTGAGGGTACTCGTAGCAGTATGGAGAGAAAGGTGTATCCCAGATGACTGGATAATAAGCATACTTGTGCCAGTGATCAAGAAGAAAGGGGACATCCACAACTTTCAAAAGTACAAAGGTATCACACACTTGTCACATTGCATGAAAGTTCAGGAGAGAGTGATTGATAAATCATGTGGAGTAGTAGAAAGTAAGATGGGAGATGAGCAGTTTAGATTCAGATCAGGATGCAGCACAACTGACCCAATTTTTGCAGTGAGACAGGTAGTTGAGAAGAAGCTAGAGATGAGGAAAGAATCCAAATGGGCCTTCCTAGTCTTGGAGAAAGCACATGACAAGGTCCCAAGAAAGCTGATTTGGGCAGTACTGTGTTGGTTCAAAATCCCAGAAACATCAATAGAATCAGTGCAGTCTGTGTACAAGGACAAAATGACTGAAGTACAGACAGTGTTTGTTCTCACAAAGGGTTTCCCAGTGGGAGTGGGGATGCACCAGGGTTCAGGTTTGACTCCACTACTGCACATACTGGTGATGGACTACATTAGCAAATAGGTCGGAGGGGACAGATGAACATTGGCAGAATTAGCGCAGGCTATGTACAAGGACCCAATGACTCAGGTACTAAGTGTTCGGTCTCAAAGAAGAGTTCCCCGGGGGAGTGAGTGTACACAAGAGTTCAGCTCAGAGCCCACTGCTGTTCAAACTCATAAGGGACTACATTAGCAGACAGGTCGGAGGGGACCGATCAACAAAGTTGCTGTATGTAGATGATGTGGCATTACAAAAGACTTTGAGCAAGAACTTCAGCAAAGGATAGGAGAATGCAATGCAAAACTAAAGGCACATGGGATGAAACTGAGTACAGATAAGACAGTTGTAGTGGCAGCAAATTGGAGAAATCAGAAGAAGCTGAGAATTTAGATAGAAGGGAAAATAGTGGGACAGGTTAACAGCTTCAATATCTGGGAGAAGTGTTTGAGGAGAAGGGAAGTCTGAATGAAGAGGTCAAAGCTAGAATCCGATGGGCTACAGCAAGCTGGCATGGAGTGTCAGGTATAGTACATGACAGAAGAATGCCAAAGAAGCTGAAAATAAGGTGTACAAAACAGTGGTGTGACCAGTGCTATATAGTACAGAAACCTGGGCAGTAAAGGCAGAGCAGATTAGAAAGCTAGAGGTGATGGAAATAAAGTGCCTGAGATAGGGTGGTAGGATGGACACTGTTGGACCAACAAAGAAATGATGAGAGAAGAGCAGAAGCCAAAGTAGCTGCAATTGCAGAAAAAGAACAGAGAGAACAGATTACGGTGGTTTGGACATGTGCAGAAAAGCAGAAGGCAATCTGATGAAGAAGATTTGGAACTGACAGGAGGAAGGTAAAAGGAAACAAGGACATACAGCAAAGAGGTAGATGGATTGTGTAAGAGAAGATCTGCAACTGTCAGGCAGGAGTGCCAAAGAAGGCAGGAGTGTGGCATGGAATCAAGACAGATGGGGACAGTTAACACAACACCCCGGCCCTATGTAGAAAATGAGAAAAAGGGGGTTGACAATGCTGATGTCACCACACACACACTTGCCCACTAAAGACACTTGACACAGTTTTGCCACTGTGGCCCTTCCCACCTTTGCATATGATAATAACTGAACTCTGCCCTCTGTAGTCTGTTACCTAGGTAGCCTATGTCTGCTGTAGAGTGTGGCCAATTCATGCATTGACTGGGTAGAGGTATGCATGCATAATTTCTATTCTGTATAATACCTTATTCTGTCTCATAGTTAAGAACCAATTCTGCCTCTTAGTCACTTCAATGACATACTATGCCCACCACCATTTGGCATAGTCTTCCCTGCAGCTATATCTTTCATAGGCTCCTCATCTGCTGCTGACTCTGAAACTTCCTTCTGCTCAATATTGTGATTGCTTGCATATAATGATGTATAATATTGTACAGACTGAAAATTTCTTACTGAATGTGCCAGGGTCATACTGTTGGGCACCACCAGATATAGCCAAACAGAGGATGTGGGATTTTAGTTGGCTAAGCATATGTTCAACAGTGTTAAGACTTAGTGCCAGAATATTGTTGTAGCCATTCTCTGTCATGGTCTGGGTATTTCTGATAGGTGCCACTAATCATGGCTCCAGGGCATATCCAGCATCACAAATGAAATGTTACTCACAAGCACCCTATGTGGCAGTCATGGGCTGTAGACATATTGTGTATTATACCGTATGTCTTCCAGACTACCTGCTAGTTGCTAGAGTAGAAATCTTTGCAGTTAATAAAGCTTCTTCCCTGGTCCCTCTTTTGGACTTTCTTACAATGTGACTGCAGTCAGTGACCGCCAGTACCTCAGAGAAATGGTGTAGGTCATAAAACTCCCACATAGTGTTTACTGTTCTCTGTAGTATGTAACAACCACATACTGAGGAATTGGTAGTGTATCCCTGAGGCAGATGCCTGGCATATAGTCACCATGCTTCCTATTGATCACTGAAAGGTCCAGTAGCAAATATTCTCAAAGCCACACAAACCTTCTACAGGGACAGGTACTGTACACATCCTGTGTATCTAAATATAAAAGTGACACATCACAAACTGATACCCCTGTCTACATTGCAGCAGGTAACAATTTCAGTGTCATGGAGGGTGTGAAGGCTGCCAGCCTAGCCAGATAGAATTGTGCAGATAATTATATCATTTGTAAATATGAATGTTGAACTACAGACTTTTTTCTTAATTGAAAGGAAATACTGCGAAATGTTGAAATACAGGCTTGTTTTCTTAAATGAAAGAATATGCTGTGAAATGTTGAACTTAAATCAATGTAGCAACATTGCCCTGTGCTGTAAAGAAAGCTAAGTCAATCATTTCTTCTCTGTCCTTTGAAGTTAGAATTATTTCATGTCTGTCCTTTTGAAGTTAGAATTCAGAGTCGATTAGTCTGGAGTGAAGCATCCTGCCTATTGTTTTAACTTAAGAAATAATTACTAGAGCTTACGTGTGGAATGTCTTTTATGGCTGTAGTTTCCTGCAGGTGCAAGATAACAATTATGTAGTATCTGTTAGCCTGGGAACACCAGGAGAGTATGAAATGATGTAATGGGAACAAGGACTGCAATAGCAATTTAAACGGAAAGAACCAGAGATTCTTAAGCACTCTTATCTTGACTATCCAACTCACAGCACTGTCTTGCTCATATGTAAGTTATTTTAGACTTGTGTTTTCTTTTAGAAATAGCTAGGAACTAGAAAGATTAGACTGTTTTTCTGTGATGTCAGAACTGTACTACTAAATTATTTTAAGTATTTCTGTGTGATTTCTGAACACTTGACTAGCACTCTGTAGTAGAAAGTATTGTCTTGTGGTTTTAATGGTTTATTATTAAATATTTTAAAACCTTTCAACTGTGGCTGTTTTGTGTAGATATAAGTTAAGCTCTAAGAGTACATTGCATGTATATAAAGATTCTGTACCAAGTTACTCTAATAAGCCTTGACTGTTTATTTACACTACCAATTGGATAATAATATTGCACAGTAATAATTGGACACACTTTTAAGGGCCTTTGAGTAGCTGATACGTATTAGCTGGGTGGTGGCCAGTGGTACTACCGTATAATGTGGGTAAGAGGGGCACAGCTGGAGAAACTGTGCCAGCCTTCCCCAGAAGTGCCTGTGTGGTTGTATAAACTCTTATCTCAAAGTGTGTGTGTGTCAGCTACTTGGGCAAGGACACAAAGCACTGGTTGGACAGAGAGTGTGCTGGAGGTTTTAGCTTGCCCAGCTAGGCTGAGATGTGGACCCTATAGCTGTGCCAGTGGGGAGTCTTATTGGGGACCTGGGGAGAAAGGGAGCAACCAGCTCCAGACTGACTGTGATCCCTGTGGGCTCTTAAGGGGAAATTGGACTTTACTGTGTGTATTTGTTATCCTTTCCTCATATATGAGATGCCCTGTCTGGTGTTAGTGGTGAGGATTGAGGCTCCCTGATTGCTGTGCCAGGGCACGGGCATCACATTTGTGTTTGGCATCAGTGAGATATCCACATCGCATATTAATTGGTTGGCTAATACTAATTGGCTTGTAGTGGTGTGGTTAGAGTGAATCCTGTAGCTTGTGTACAGTGAGCTCTGAAGGTGTTTTGTACTCTAAATCAGCCACGCAGTGTATACTCAGAGTTCAGATCACAATTGTTTTATTTCTTTTGTTA
This sequence comes from Protopterus annectens, assembly GCF_019279795.1. Taxonomy (NCBI): domain Eukaryota; kingdom Metazoa; phylum Chordata; order Ceratodontiformes; family Protopteridae; genus Protopterus; species Protopterus annectens. Next base: position 150,182,745 of record NC_056741.1, on the reverse strand, counting down.
GCTTAGTTAGTCAGGGTGAGCAGGCAGCATGTCAGCAGAGGAGTATGGAAAGGTGACAAAGAGTCAGCTAGCAGAGATGTGCCAGGCTAGGGGACTGGTGCATGGAAACCTGACTAAGGCAGACCTGATTGCAGCCTTGGTTACAGCTGCATCAGAAAACAGCAACCAGGAGGACAATCAGACTGGCAGTGGAGATATAATATCCTCGGAGAATGGACAGCTCAACCTTTCTGCAGTGGAATTAAAAATCCAGCTGGAGCTAAAGAGACTTGAGTTAGAGGCCAGGCGTGTGGAATTAGAAGCAATTGAGAGACTGAGGTGTCTAGAGAGTGAGGAGAATGAGAAACTGCTACACCTAGAAGCTGAGGAAAAAAAGAGGCAGAGGCAGCATGAGAAGGAGATGCTGATTCTTCACCAGAGTCATTGAGGTAATGGGGAAGGGAGTAACTGGACCCCAGAAGCACAAAAGGTCAGTAAATTTCTTCCGCAGTTTAAAGAGGGGGATAATTTTGATAGTTTCATTCATATGTTTGAAAGGGTATGTAAACAGTATGAAGTTGACCAAGGGCTCTGGGTATGGTTCCTGACCCCCTTACTCCATGGTAAAGCTGTAACTGTATTACCTAAAATGTCTGATGTTGCATATTTTGATTATACTGCTGTTAAGAAATGTCTTTTAGAACTGTTTGCTAACACCTGAAACATATAGGAAAATGTTTCGTGAGCATAGACGCAAGGCAGATGAAAGTGTGTGTGAATATTTTGCTGAATTGATCACTTATTTCAATAGGTGGGTGAGTGGATGTCAGGTCACCACTTTTGAAGGGCTGGCAGACCTTATGGGGAGGGAACAAGCCCTTAGCACTTTGCCTGAGGACATGAGGATCTGGTTAGCTGATAGACAATGTGCTACTTCAGATAAGTTGGGGAAGAAGGAAGATGTATACCTGGCAAGCAGGGCAGCCCTGCACAGGAAAGGGACCCTCAGTACTGCTCATGGGTCTAAAGGAACCCATGGTGGGCAGCACAGACTGCCACAACAGAATCTGCCAGTAGCAGGGGAAGCCACTAGTCCAGGTACAAGTCCAGGAGTTAGGGTTAAATGTTTTGAATGCAACCAGTGGGGCCATGTGGCATACAGGTGTCCACAGAGGCAAGGTGAGGAACAACAGGTGAGAGAGCCAGTAAGTGGGAAAGACAAAATACCAATAGTAGGTTGTCTTGAGACAACAGGGGTACTGAACTACCATCCTGCAGATGTCCTGATAGGGAATGATTTTGATAGTGCAGCAGCCTGTGTTTGTGCAGTTATACGCAGTCAGGCTTGGAGACAAGCAGGTAAGTCTGGTAGCCTGGGAGACACCCAGACAGGCTGCATACATGCAGCCAGGACTGGTGAGGTGGTTACTTCAGGGAGGGAGCTACCCTGTAGCAGTGAGACTGAAGGTGAGCCACAGCTGCTTGGGGGTACTGATGGTCCCTTAGACAGAGTGACTGCAAAGGTAGAGGTGAGTAGTAGTACCCAGGCTGACAGTGAGGCACCACTGTCAGAGGATGCCAGACTTCCTGTGGAAGGGGAGCTGGGAAGGGTTACAAGGAGAGAGTTGAGATAGGCTCAGCTCTCAATCCCTACATTGCAAGGCCTGAGGCAGATAGCTAGGGAGGCACCTGATTCTCAAGGAAAGGGGGAATCTGTATACTGGGACAAAGGGCTACTATACAGAGAGTGGACCCCTGAGAGAGGGCTAGAAGGTGAGAGAGTACACCAGTTGGTAGTGCCTAGAGCCTGCCATCTGGTGCTACTAGCCATGGGCAGGTCATATGGACGTAAAATGTACAAAGAGGTGTATTATGCAGAACTTCTATTGGCCTGGAATTTCCAGAGATGTAACAGGGTACTGCAGGACCTGTGAGCAGTGCCAAAAGGCAAGCAAGGCAGGAGACAAGGCTCCTTGGATGCCTTTGCTTGTGATTGAGGAGCCATTTCAGAGGGTAGCTATGGATATGGTTTGTCCTCTGAGTACCCCAAGTTCCACAGGGAAAAAGTATATCCTAGTGGTAGTGGATTATGCTACACGATACCCTGTGACAGTGGCTTTGTCCTCCATTGAGGCAGAGAAGATTTTCAGCAGGGTAGGTCTCCCAAAAGAAATAATGACTGACAGAGGTGCCAATTTCATGTCAGACCTGCTGGCTTGTCTGTGGAAGTCCTGTGGGGTGAAGCACATGAAGACTACCCCCTACCAGCCCCAGTCTAATGGTCTTGTTAACAGGTTAAACTCTACAATCAAGTCCATGCTACGGGCATTTGCAGATCAGTTTAAGAGGGAGTGGGACAAATGTTTGCCCTATCTGTTTGCTTACTAAGTTCCCCAGGAATCCACAGGTTTTTCACCCTTTGAGTTGCTGTATGGGCATAGGTTGAGGGGACCTCTTGATTTGATTCGAGATGAGTGGGAAGGTGAGTGGGAGTCTCACAAGGAGTCTGTTTTGGCATACGTACTAAACCTCAGGACAAGGCTCAGGGAACTCATGGGCTTGGCCCAGGAGAAGCTGGCAGAAACCCAACAACAGAAAAAGGTGTGATATGACAGGAATGCTCAAGCTAGAGAGTATGCTGTGGGGCAGCAGGTAATGTTTTTCTCTCCCGTCAGACAACAAGCTGCAAACAGCTTGGGAGTGTCCCTATAAGGTGTAAGAAAGGTAAGTGATGTTAACTACATGGTGTAACTGCTAGGCAGATGGCAGGGGCACAAATTGTACCATGTTAACCTGATGAGACCTTACCATGATAGGGAAGCCCTTGTGCTGAGCATTTGCAGTGGATTGTAGGAGGAGTCTGAGGGAGCTCTGGGGATGGATCTCTTCAGTGAAGCTTGGGCTGACACCTCAGCAGAAGGGGTAGCAATGTCCCAACAGCTGTCTCATACCCAGGTTCGAGAAATCCGAGCAGTCCTGCAGGAATTTGGTTACATGTTCACTGGGAAACCTGGGTGCACTCACCTGTTGCAGCACCAAGTGGATACAGAGCCCTAAAGGCCTATTAGGCAGGCCCCTTATAGGGTGCCTGAGAGAGTCAGACAGACCCTGAGGGAGGAGGTGCAGGAGATGTTGGAACTAGGGGTGATTCAAGAGTCCAACAGTCCCTTGGCCTCCCCAGTGGTGCTGGTGCCAATGAAGGATGGCAGCATCAGGTTCTGTGTGGACTACAGGAAATTAAATAGTCACACAGAGTCGGATGCTTACCCCATGCCTAGGACAGATGAGGCCCTACAGCAGCTGGGTGGAGCTAAGTATCTTACAACCATTGATCTTACCAAGGGCTACTGGCAGGTGCCCTTGACTCCCAGTGCTAGAGAGAAGTCAGCCTTTGTGACTCCTTTTGGTTTGTATGAGTTCACAAAGATGCCCTTTGAGATGAAGAATGCCCCAGTGACTTTCCAGAGGCTGGTAGATCATATCCTATCAGGAACAGGAGGGTTTGCCCTTGCTTACCTAGATGATATTGCCATCTACAGCCATTCCTGGCCAGAGCACCTTCAGCATGTCAGGGAGGTGCTGGGCAGACTACAGAGGACAGGGTTGACCATTAAGCTGAGCAAATTTCAGGTGGGTATGGCGGAGGTCTCCTACCTAGGACATAGAGTGGTATGATGAGGCCAGAACCTGCCAAAGTGGAAGCCATTCAGGCATGGCCTGCACCTGTTACTAAAAAGCAGGTGAGGGCATTTTTAGGGACAGCAGGGTACTACAGAAAGTTCGTCCCCAGTGATAGTACTATAGCTGCTCCCCTCACAGACCTGACAAGGATGAACAGGCCAGATAAGGTAGTGTGGACCTCAGCATGTGAGCAGGCATTCCAGAAGCTTAAAGAAGCTTTGTGAGGACCCCCTGTGTTAGCCAGTCCAGATTACAGCAAATAATTTGTTGTACAGGTGGATGCTTCAAACCATGGGGTGGGGGCTGTACTTAGCCAGATTTCTTCAGAGGGGGAAGAGCACCCAGTGGTTTATCTCAGTCATAGGCTCCAACCTAGGGAGGAATGCTATGCAGTTGTAGAAAAGAAATGTCTAGCCGTAGTGTGGACATTGCAAAAACTTCAGCCTTATGTGTATGGAAGAAAATTCACTGTTATGACAGATCACAACCCTCTAATATGGTTAAACAGAGCCAGCCAGCAAAATGTCAATTTGCTAAGATAGAGCCTAGGGTTGCAAGCATATGATATGTCAGTGCAGCACCACAGTGGGAGTAGTAATGCCAATGCAGATGGGCTCTCAAGACAGGGAATGGGGTAAGGTGTACTCAGACCTAACCCTCTCAAGAAGCATTTCTCAAGGGTCACTTGAAAAACTAACTTGAGTTCTCCAGGGTGGAGAAATGTGATGGCTGTCAGCCTAGTTAGATTGAATTGTGCAGATAATTCTATCATTTGTAAATATGAATGTTGAACTACAGACTTGTTTTCTTAATTGAAAGTAACACTGTGAAATGTTGAAATACAGGCTTGTTTTCTTAAATGAAAGAATATGCTGTGAAATGTTGAACTTAAAACAATGTAGCAACATTGCCATCTTCTGTAAAGAAAGCTAAGTCAAGCATTTCTTGTCTGTCCTTTGAAGTTAGAATTATTTCATGTCTGTCCCTTTGAAGTTAGAATTTGGAGTCAATGAGTCTGGAGTGAAGCATCCTGCCTATTGTTTTAACTTAAGGAATAATTACTAGAGTTTGCATGTGGAATGTCTTTTATGCCTGTAGTTTTCTGCAGGTGCAAGATAACAATTATGTAGTATCTGTTAGCCTGGGAACACCAGGAAAGTGTGAATGATGTAATGGAAACAAGGACTGCAATAGCAATTTAAACAGGAAGAACCAGAGATTATTCAGCATATTTGTCTTGACTATCCAACTCCCAGCACTGTCTTGCTCATATGTAAGTTATCTTAGAGTTGTGTTTTATTTTAGAAATAGAAACTAGAAAGATTAGACTAAGTGTTTTTCTGTGATGTCAGAACTGTACTACTGAATTATTTTAAGTATTTCTGTGTGATCTCTGAACTCTTGACTAGCCCTATGTAGTAGAAAGTATTGTCTTGTGGTTTTAATTATTTATTATTAAATATTTTAAAACCTTTCAACTGTGGCTGTTTTGTGTAGAGATATGTTAAGCTCTAAGAGTACATTGCATGTATATAAGGATCCTGTACCAAGTCACTCTAATAAGCCTTGACTGTTTAGTTATGCTACCAATTGGATAATAATATTAGACAGTAATAATTGGACACCTTTTTAAGGGCCTTTGAGTAGCTGATAAGTATTAGCAGGGTGGTGGCCAGTGGTACTACCATATAGTCTGTGTAAAAGGGGCACAGCTGGAGAACCTGTGCCAGCCTTCCCCAGGAGTGTCTGTGTGGTTGTATAAACTCTTATCTCAAAGTGTGTGTGTGTTTGTCAGCTACTTGGCCAGGGATACGAAGCACTGGTTGGACAGAGAGGGTGCTGAAGGTTTTAGCTTCCCCAGCTAGGCTGAGATGTGGATCCTATAGCTGTGCCATTGGGGAGTCTTATTGGGGACCTGGAGAGCCAGGGAGCGACCAGCCCCGGACTGACTGTGATCTCTGTGTGCTCTTAAGGGAAATTGCACTTTACTTTGTGTATTTGTTATCCTTTCCTCATATATGAGATGCCCTCTCTGGTGTTAGTGGTGAGGACTGACGCTCCTTGATTGCTGGGCCAGGGCAGGGGCATCACAGAGGGTATGATGTATTAAGTACAGATGGATGACACAGAACTACTGAGGGTGCCAATTTACAACACCATTACTGCTGGCAAAGAATACACCTTGTAATATATACAGATTTACTAGTGCAGCAGCTACCACATACATGCTTTCAAAGTCTGTCTCCTGTAACTCTATGTTTTAGTTGCAGTCGACACCTCTGGAGTTAGTTTCCCTCAGTACTAAATATGTACATTTCTGAATCACTATATCATATTGTTTAGCCTTATTTGCATCCATGGTCACTCATTACCATGTCATTATATTGTCCTTTGCATATTATGTAGGTCACAGAATTTCTCAGTTTTCAGCACTCGTGCTCAGTGCATCTATGATTTGCCTTCAACCCTGCGCTTGGCCACTCATCACATAAAATCTGCTAGCACGACATGCAAAACAAAAACTGATGTAATGGGATCCTATCTCGCCTACATTCATAACTGATGGGCTCGGAGCCGATCCATCGGCTCCGACTCGGCCAACTAGTACACTAGAACGAAGTCTCTTATTGGCTGGGCTACTCCCTATCCCAGGATGCACTACACCTGCTTCCCCAGATCTCGTTTGCTGCTTTACAAGCTGGACGTGGTCTCGACTTGGCTGGAGCTAAGTGGTTTCTTTTACCTTTACTGGTCTTTGACCTTGGGTTTTTTCCTCTGAATATTAATAAAACAGCTGTTTTAACAGCTACTCTCTGTAAATTGTGTTTATACTTTGTGTGTGAAGTGATTACTGGTACTTTATTTCGCTGTCGGGCAAGGCCCGTTTAAGTTAGAGGGCCTTTGCCCTACTTTTGAGAGTTGGTGTTATTATTATTATTTTTTCTTCGGGCTAAGCCCGTTTAAATTAGAGGGCTTTGGACCATTGTTTTTTGTGGTGTTGTGTGTGTGTTCACTGTGTTCTCTTCTGAGGTAAATCTCCCTCTCAAGAGCTCGTGCCTTGTTTCTCGCTCTCTTTAGTTGGCGCAAACCTTGTCAGATATATTGCTTGTCATACCTTCATTATGTCAAAAGAGCAGAAGTCAGGATTTAAGAAATGCACTCGGTGCAATTACAAAATGTCTATTACAGACAGTCATTCGATTTGCGTGTATTGTTTGGGGCCTAAACATCTACAGGAGACATGTAGTGTCTGTCATGCTTTCTCCTCTAGGGTTCTTCAAGAGCGCAAAAATAAACTGATCTTGAAGGGTCTTATTAAGCCCTCTTTTGAGGAAGCTTTAGATCCTCCTGTTACCTCCAAAAAGAAAAGATCGTCGGCTCCGACAAGTCCGTCGGAACTGACCGCTAAAAAGCAAAAGTCGACCTCTTCTTCCTCGGCTCCACTGACTTCGGGGCCGAGGGTCGAAGGGTCTGCCTCGATACCTCTTTCCTCGGCTCCATTAGTTTCGGAGCCGCAGGTTGGAGTATCGAGAGGCGAATCACCTCCATCGGTTCCAATGGCTTCGGAGCCGGTGGAGGTGTGCAGCTCAGACTCTTCCCCCTCGGCTCCGAAGAAAGCTCCTTCGGCGCCGATGGTGGTCCATGCTGTGGTGGAACCGGCGCCGATAGTGTTGGAGCCTTTTCAGAGTCGGTCCCCTACACTCTCGGAGCCGAGAGGAAAGTCTTCTCGTCTGTCTACCTCCTCTAAATCTTCGAAACTCTCTGATTCGGATCTGGATAGGGTGATACAGAGGCTTTTCCAGTCTCCAGTTTTTGCTCAAATGGTCTCGGCTCCAGCCCAGTTGGCTTCGGAACCGATCCCCCCTCCGACACATTCGATTCCTCCTCCAACCTCCTCGGAGACGTTGGAGTCGGTGATGGTGGAGCAATGCGGAGCCATACGGTCCGAGTCGAGACCCCTTCGAGGTCTGTCGGCTCCGACTATGGTTCCTACCCTGTCCTCAGGTTCAGGGTTTGGTACTGGGACTTCCTCAGCCGGGCCCGAGGGGAACACTTTGGGGCTCGGTGCCTCGGTGCCTAGTCTTCCCCTCGGAGCATCGGCTGCTGGAATTCCCAGTGCCATCGTGGCCTCTAGACCAGTGATCTCCATGGAGTCTGGAGGTCCGGCCTTTGAGGCCATGAGGAGCGTGCTGGTCATGCCTTTGCCGGCTCAGCAAGCTTCTACCTCACCGTCCCTAGACCTGGAGACTGGTGCTTCTGTTGTGTTGCAGTCCCCCGGCAGCGGGGCCCCAGGGCCTGAGGATACCCCATCGGGTTCTTCCGGGGGGTCCGTCCGAAACTGCTTCGGACGAGCCCCCACGGAAGAAATTGTGCAAGAGGAAGCATGTGGACTCCCAAGATGAGTCTGTTACATCGGATACTGACCTCGATGACGCGGAAGGGTCCCCCAAATCATCTTTGGATGATATCTCTTTCTCAGATATCCTGGAGATTCTGAGACAGAGAGGAGATTGGCAGGCCAAAACCCCTTCAGCTGAGGAGTCAGTCTTCCTCAAGGCCTTCGGGGCCCAGCCCTCCGCCTCCTGGGTGTCTCCGCTCTTCGATGAACTCCTTGATTTGGTTTCTCGAAGGGCATGGGAACATCCTGATTCTGTGGAACCGGTGCCTGCGAGACCCAATAAGTTTCTTTCAGCCCCCCCCAGAAGGAATTTCTGACGAAGGGTGTTCCCGTAGATGCTATGGTGGTGGCTTCTGCCACACAGCAGGACGTGGCAGAGGCTTCAACGTCTGTCCACCCTCCTAATAAGGATTCCAGGAGCATGGATAGGTACGGGAAGCGTACCCTGTCTTCAGCGGCCTTTACCTTACGGTCGCTGAACTATTTATGTCATTTTACCAGGCTCCAAAGGGACCTCCTTAAAGAGCTAAATGACTCCCTCACTGGTAATCTGCCTGAGGCGCTGGCCCCTGCTGTTGGCGCCCAGATGACTACCTTGTTCTCTATCGTGAACTCGTCCATGAGGCTCATTTCGTATGCGGCCAAAGGGGCGAGTAGAGCAGCGGGAACAGGCGTTGCCCTCAGGAGACACGCCTGGTTACGCTTGTGTTCATTTGCGGAGGCCTTCAAGTCTTCTTTTGCCGACGCCCCCTTTGACGGGTCATCTTTGTTTGGACCCAAGGTGAAGGACACACTAACTCGGTGCGAGCAGGAGGGCAAGACCTTGACTGCCGTTGGGGCCCGTTTTTCCGCTCCTTCTAGGCCTTACCCCAAGGCCCAGAGAGGAGGGAAAATGTGGTTCAGAAAATCTCAGACGTCTTTCCCTACTCCACCCAGTGATTCCCCCTCCAGAGGCAGGGGGGGGGGGGAATTCAGGAAGACGCCGCCCCAGAGGTGGCAGAGGCCCCCGTAACTCGGGAGACCGCGATTCCTTTCGTGGTTCTTCCTACAACCAGCGTCCCTGAGTTGTTGCCCGACTGTGCAGCTCCGGAGCCAGTCAGGGGTCGGTTTGCGGCGCACCCAAAAGCTTGGGAATCCATAACAAGCGATCAGTGGGTGCTTCACATTATTACCGGAGGCTATCTCATCCCCTTCAACAAGCCCCCCCTTTCCTCAAGGGAAATCCCGGACGTACCACCCAGTCAGCGGGATCAGGCAGCAATAGAGGTTTCAAAGCTGCTAGAAAAAGGAGCCATCCAGCCTGTCCCCACCGACCAGATCGGATCAGGAACTTACTCAAGATTATTTTTGGTACCAAAAAAGACAGGGGACTTCAGGCTCATTTTGGACCTCAGTTCATTGAATCGTTTTGTGCAAAAGTCCAAATTCCGAATGGTCACCCTTCAATCCATTCTTCCATTGCTGGAGAAGGATGCATGGATGTGCTCCATAGATCTCCAGGACGCTTACTATCACATTCTGATAGCTCAAGAGTCCAGGAGACACTTACGCTTCCGCCTCGGAGTCAGTCATTTCCAATTCCGAGCACTGCCCTTTGGTCTCACCACAGCCCCCAGGGTGTTCACCAAGTGTCTGGCAGTGGTGACTGCTCACCTGAGAAGTCTAGGATTCCAAGTGTTTCCATATCTAGACGACTGGCTCCTTACTGCCACCTCCGAGCATCTACTATTCCAGGCGCTCAATGCCACGTTCACCTTGGGCCATTTCTTGGGGATTACGTTCAATTGGCAAAAATCTGTACTACAGCCATCTCAGCGTATTACTTTTATAGGCGCAGACTTAGATACAAAAAGGATGCGCGCCTTCTTACCGGCAGCAAGAATTCAGGTTCTGCAAAACCAAGTCAAATCCTGTCTCCCTCTATCAAGAGCTCCGGCCCATCTGATTCTACAACTGTTGGGCTCGATGGCGTCAACTATACTCTTAGTCCCCTTAGCCAGACTTCACATGCGAATTTTGCAATGGCTCCTGTCAGTTCAATGGTCCTATCAGGAACTTCCCTTGAACCATTTAGTCATGATCACGGAGTGTTGCCGTCGGGATCTGCGTTGGTGGCTCCTCCAATCTCGACCAGGGGCGACCCTTTATTCCTCAACCCCCCGTTGCCACTGTGACCACGGACACCTCCCAGGTAGGGTGGGGGGGGGTCATTACCTGGACAGGTCGGTCCAAGGCACATGGCAAATCCAGGAAACGCATTTGCATATCAATATCCTGGAGATGAGAGCGGTACTCTTGGTACTGCAAGCTCTCCATCACGCTCTCCCGCAAGGTCCGATTGCTATCCTATCCGACAACATGTCGGTGGTTTGGTATATAAACAAGCAGGGTGGAACAAGGTCTTACCCACTGTGCAGAGAAGCCATGAGACTTTGGCACTGGGCGGTAGCTACCAACCGCTTTCTAATAGCAATGCACAATGTGATTGCGGACAGATTAAGCAGGACCATTCTCTTACCCCACGAGTGGTCCCTCAATCAGAGAGTGGCTGCGAAAATCTTCGCCAAATGGGGCCTCCCTTGCTGCGACCTGTTTGCCAGCCCTCACAATGCGAAGTGCAGAGAGTTCTTCACGCTGATCCCCTCCCAGGGACAGATTCCCAGGGACGCTCTGACCCACATTTGGCCCCCCGGTCTTCTTTATGCCTTCCCTCCGGTTCCCCTCCTACCGAGGGTGATACAGAAGGCCATTTACCTGGAGAGCGAGATGATTTTGATTGCCCCGCACTGGCCTCGTCAAGTTTGGTTTCCTTTCCTACAGAGGCATGCGGTAGAAGGTCCATGGTTTTTGGACCCAGTGCCGGACCTGTTGATTCATCAGTCAGGACGGCTTCACCCGTCTCTCAGGTCTTTGAAGTTGGCGGCGTGGTTACTCCGCTTCTATCCTTAGTCCGAGACAATTCCCTTTCTCCGGAGGTGATCCACATATTGTCTTCTTCTCATAAACCTTCCACTGTCAAACTTTATTCCAGCAAATGGAAAAGATTCACCTTCTGGGCTCAGCAACGAGGTATAGACCCCCTTACTGCCCCAGTATCGGAGGTTCTGAATTTCTTGGCCTCTCTTTTTCAGTTGGGCTCTTCAGTTTCCACGATTAAGGTTCAGCTAGCGGCTATCTCTAATTTTCATGCTTCCTTTGAACCTTCATTGATGTGTCACAAACTTTGTAAGGCTTTCCTTAAAGGAGCATGGCGCCTTAGGCCTCCAATATCTCATCCTGTCCCCCCTTGGGACTTAAATATGGTTCTTGCTGCCTTAACTGCCCGCCCTTTTGAACCAGCTGCTACCTGCGATTTGAAATTTCTGTCCTGGAAAACGGCCTTTTTAGTGGCCATAACTTCGGCCAGGCGGGTTTCAGAACTTCAAGCTCTTTGTTCTGATCCTCCCTATTTGATTTTTCACAAACATAGAGTGTCCTTGAAATTAAACCCCTCCTTTTTACCAAAGGTAGCCTCTTCTTTCTGTATTCAACAAACTATAGAGCTCCCTGTATTTTTTCCAGAGTTTTCTAATAACGCAGAATATATCTTGCATCAATTGGACGTCCATAGACAACTGCGTTTTTACTTGAATAGAACCGCTCAGACGCGAAAATCAAATCAACTGTTTGTTTCCTTTGCAATAAACAAATTGGGTCAACCAGTAGCTAAAACCTCCATAGCTAAATGGATTAAAGATTGTATCTCTTTCATTTATTCACAGGCTAACAAAGAGCTTTCCTTTCCAGTCAAGGCTCATTCTACCAGGGCAATAGCTACTTCTGTAGCTTTTCACTCCAAATTATCAATAGATGATATTTGTGCTGCGGCTACCTGGACTTCTCCGCACACTTTCATTTCTCATTACAAATTGGATGTGGTTTCTCGAGGCAGGGCTTCCTTTGGTTCCACAGTTCTCAGGAGTGTTTTCCAATGAGCCACCCGGGATTTAGGTGCTAGGGACGCTGTCCCATCACTTATGAATGTAGGCGAGATAGGATCCCATTACATCTTTTAGTTATGTACTTACCATAACTTTGGATGTATGGGATCCATCTCGCCTACATTCATACGTACCCACCCTCCTTCCCCCTTCCATTGGGATTTAGAGGAGATGTAGTTCCATTTGGAGATCTTCTCTTGAAGAACTTTAGTTGGTTGTAGTGACTACTATTTTTTCTGTGTTTGCATGTATGTATGAAGCGAACAAACAAGATCTGGGGAAGCAGGTGTAGTGCATCCTGGGATAGGGAGTAGCCCAGCCAATAAGAGACTTCGTTCTAGTGTACTAGTTGGCCGAGTCGGAGCCGATGGATCGGCTCCGAGCCCATCAGTTATGAATGCAGGCGAGATGGATCCCATACATCCGAAGTTATGGTAAGTACATAACTAAAAGTTTTTGAATCCCATTCTCCATGTTTTAGCCTAGTGTAAAAATATTCAGAAAGATGCAATATGTTTATTGGGCATCAGATTTTTGATGGAAAAGGAAAGGAATGTGTTAAAGCAACAATGGGGAAGGGAAATTTTATGGGATAAGGGTGACAGTAAGTGTACAGAAATTGCAGTCATGATGTTAGCTTCTGGTATTACAGTCTGCAATATAATTGTGAGAACGAGATGGATGACAGTAATAGTCTGTTTATTAAGGCTGAGATAGTAACAGCTAGAGCATCAGGAGAAGTTTCAATAGCTGGAAAAGTATTTTGCGATAAATATGGATGTTATTTGAGTAGTAAATTTTAATTGACTTAAAAGGGAAAAGAAAATGAGTGGGGAGGTGGAAAAATATATAAATATATTACAGAATATTTTCAAATGAAAATAGGAAAGGAGAGACAGATTACCCATATAGGGGAATTCAGAAAAGACAGAGATTTCTGTGTAGTTACTAGTCAAGGCACAGCATTCAGAAATTCATGGCTTATTTTGTCATGTGTTTGACTCCAATGTAATATACATAAGCAATCACAAAACATTTGATGTGAAGTTGTTCAATCTCGTCTTCATTCTTACTGATGGGTTTGGAGTCGAACATTGGCTCCAATTCGGCCAAATAGCAAAGCTTGAGGTCTCTAACAGCTTGAGGCCAAGCCCTATCCCACAATGCACCACTAAATTCCCCAGATCTAGTTTGTCGCTGCAACTGATCGGGTGTTCTTTACAGCTCTTGGCTGTTTATTGGATAGATAAGTGTGAATTTTATACAAAAATTCTACCTTTTTCTCTCTATATAGTGGTTTAGGTTAGTAGTTCTGAAAGTGTTGGCTTGTTGTTCGTTTGGACTTATATCCACTTAGATAAGTTTTCTTTATTAGTGTGTCAAGATACTTGGGCGTGGCCCTGTTATTTTAGTAAGGTCGTTGGCCTTTTGTGATAGTACATAGCTCTATCCCAGCCTGGTTAGGCTTGCTGCAGTTTTTTTGCACCTTTTACTTTAGCCGGTTAGGCTTTTGGCTGTTTTCTTGGTCATTATTTGTTTTCAGAGTAGAGGCTTCTTGTTTATACTGTTAATCAGTTAGCCTCTTTTTGTTAGTTTTGCTGCCATTATAACTAGTTTATAACCAATATATATATATATATATATATATATATATATATATATATATATATATATATATATATATATATTTTTGTTCTTAGACTTATTTGGATATACTATTTTTGGACCAAAATGTCATAAAAGGCTAAATCGGGATTTAAATGGTGTCCCAAATGCAATCAAAAAATGGCAATAATGAATGGCCATTCCACTTGTGTGTACTGTCTAGGGGAGGTACACTTGCAGGAGGATTGCTCCATTTGCCATGGCTTTAGCTCAAGGGTTTTGGCTGAGAGAAAGTGTAAGTTGGTTGAGAGGGGCTTGATTAAAACAGCCTTCCAGTCGTATTTGGATTCTATTTCCAGTCAGCCAAAACCATCTTCTCCTGCATCGTCATCTGGTTCGGCACTGAAAGGCTCTTTGATCCCGAAGTTATCTAAGAAGGCTATGGTCTCGGCTCCAGTGCTATCGGAACTGACCATTCAGGTTGCTGTTAGGAGCCGGTCCCCAGTTTTGGAACCGGTGTCTCCTACCTTGAGGTCCCCGATTCTGGGGTCACCGGCTCCGTCAGTGGTATCCTCTCAGGCTTCTAGAATATCCGATTTGGATGTGGACCGAGTGGTGCATAGACTTCTACAAGACCCGGCGCTTGGAAAAATTCTGTCGGTTTCGACTCTCGCAGCTTCGGAACCGACAAAGTCTCTCCTATTGTTGTTGCTTCTCCTCTGACTCGCACGAGCTGGATGAGGCCAGTCAGTCGTTGGTGGAGCCATCGGTGCTGACCCTCACCTCTGAGCTGTCGGTACCTACCACCCTTATATCCTCTGCTCTGGCTATGGAATCTGGGACCCGACACTCTTCTGTTGGCTCCAGGAGGAGAGTTGAACTGATATGTTGGTTCTGACTCTTCCTCTTGGGGCGTTGGCACGGATGAGTTTGGCTCCTACCTCAGGCTCGGAGCCGGCGGTTCTGGTGCGGGAGGAGTCCTCTGTGTCTTTGGACCCTGGTGTTTCCTCGCATTGGAGCCATGGGTCCTTCAATGTCATGAGGAGGGCTTTGTCCCCCAGGACTTCCACAACCTCTGATTTGGCCACCTCCTCCCAAAAGGCACCTGCTTCTTCTCCGCTACCACAGGTTCACTATAAGCATAGGGACCCAGAGCCTCAGGACGCCCCCTTGGGGGAACCCTGCTCTTCCGAGACTTTCCCAGGGATTCCCACTGAGGAGGTCCCTCGGAAGAGGCTATGTAATAGGAGACATCTAGACTCCCCTCAGGAATCCATCACATCGGTCACCGATTTGGAGGAATCGGAAGGGTCCCCAAGGTTTCCCTCTGAGGATATTTCCTTCAGGTATATCCTTGAGATCCTTAAGCAGAGGGGGGACTGGCAGTCCCTAAACCCTACCAAGGATGAATCGGTGCTCCTGAAGGGTTTTGGGTCCTGACACTCCACCTCTTGGGTGTCTCCGCCCTTTGATGATTTAATGGATCTTTTATCTCAAAGGGCATGGGAGTCACCAGATTCTATGGAGCCTGTTCCTAGAACGCCAAACAAGTACATATCAGCACCCCATGACAAGGCCTTTTTATTGAGACCCATACCTGTTGATGCCATGGTGGTGGCGGCAGCCACTGAAAGGGAGATGGAGACTTCTACGTCTGTTCATCCTCCTAAAAATTGAGTCTAGGATAATGGACAGATTTGGGAAGCGCATGTTCAGTTCTACGACCTTAGCACTTCAGTCATTGAACTTCCTGACCCACTTCACCCGTCTACAAAGAGATCTCCTCAAGGAGCTTGGAGATACTCTCCAGGGTGCAGTAGACTACTCAGGGACGGACAAGGTGACATCTCAGCTTGCTATCCTCAATTCCATTGTAAACTCGTCCATGCGCCTCGTATCTTATGCAGCTGATGGAACGAGTAGGGCTGCAGGTACAGGAATTGCTCTGTGGAGACATTCCTGGATGCACCTTTGCTCTTTTGCAGAACCCTTTAAGTCTTCATTTGTGAATGCCCCTTTTGACGGTTCCTCCTTATTTGGACCAAAAGTAAAAGAGACCCTCACCAGATGTGAGCAAGATGGCAAGACTGTATCTGCCATTGGAGTCTGTTTTTCTACCCCCTACGAGACCTTATCCAAAAGGTCAATGGAGTGGGAAGATGTGGTTCCGTAAGACCCAAGGAGCCTTTCTGAACTCACAAGGTGAAGCCTCCTCCAGGGGCAGAGGGGGAGGCAATGGTGGAAGATGATGCCCACGTGGTAGAGGGGGTCCACAGCACCAGGGTTACAGGGATCTGTTCCTTTGGAAACCCTATCAGTGCTCCTGAAAGGAGGCCCAACTGTCCTGCTCTGGAGCAATCGGGGGACATTTGTCTTTGTACCTAGGTGCCTGGCTAAATATCTCAGAAGACCAATGGGTACAAAACGTTATATCCAGAAGATATTCGATCCATTCTCACTCTTATCCCAGACCAACAAAAGGAATCCCAGATGTTTCACCCAGTCTATGGGATGTGGCATCCGTAGATGTCCAGAAACTATTGCAAAAAAGAGTCATCCAGCCAGTCCCAGCAGACCAGCAAGGATCCAGAACTTACTCAAGGTTCTTTTTGGTACCAAAGAAGACAGGGGACTGGAGACCTATTCTGGACCTCAGCAGGCTCAACAAATATGTGGTGAAGATGAAGTTCCAGATGGTCACGCTTCAGTCCATTCTCCCATTTTTAGGGAAGGACGATTGGATGTGCTCTATCGATCTACAGGATGTGTACTACCATGTCAAAATGGCCAGGCCATCCAGGGATCATCTGCGCTTCCATCTGGGAGCTAGCCATTTCCAGTTTCAGGCACTGTCCTTTGGTCTCACAATAGCCCCCAGAGTGTTCACCAAATGCATGGCAGTGGTCATGGCTCACTTGAGGCATTCAGGAATCCAGGTGTTTCCTTACTTGGATAACTGGCTCCTTACCACCCCCACCAGGCATCTGCTAATTTGGGCAAGGGATGCTATCAGGGATCTATGGTCATGGCTGGGCATTATGATAAATTTAGAAAAGTCTGCCTTATTGCCGTTGCAGCATACAGTCTTTATAGGAGCAGACTTAGACACAGTCAGCATGTCCCTGAATCTCCCTCCTGAAAGGGTTATTGTCCTCCAACAATAGATTGTGGATCTCCTGTCAAAGCGAAAAGTACCAGCATCAGAGATTCTCAAACTGTTCGGCACGATGGCAGCAGCAATCATTGCAATTCCCCTTGCAAGATATCACATGCGCATTCTTTAATGGCTGCTTTTTACGCAATGAACCTTTCAGGAATTACCCTTAAATCATCTAGTCTTGATTACCGACTCTTGCAAGAAAGACCTTCGCTGGTGGCTAACATCAGAAAAAGTGACTATGGGCCGCCCATTTGTTCTTCCCTCTTCAGTCGCAATGGTGACCACGGATGCCTCCCTGATCCTGTGGGGGGAGCATTATCAGGTACGGACAGCCCAAGGTACTTGGCATGCTCACAAGGCTCATTTGCACATAAATGTCCTGGAGATGAGGGCGTTTTTTCTAGCGTTGCAGGCCTTTCAGGACTCTCTTCCCCTAGGCACGATTGCAATCCATTCAGACAACATGTCGGTCATCTGGTACATCAACAAACAAGGAGGAACCAAATCCTACCCCCTGTGTCGAGAGGCTCTAAGATTATGGAATTGGGCAGAGTCCACCCAGCGTTTTCTGATTGCAATGCACATCCTGGGGAAATCCAACTTAATAGCGGACAGACTCAGCAGAGCCATTCTGCTACCTCACTAGTGGTCTCTTAAGAATGAAGTAGCAGAAATGATTTTCCGCAGATGGGGCCAGCCTTGCTGTGACCTTTTTGCCACCTCCACAAACACCAAGTGCAGCAACTACTTTGCCCTGATCCCTCAACAGGGTCAGCCACCGAGGGATGCTCTGGTCCATGATTGGCCTCCAGGACTCCTTTATGCTTTTCCCCCTTTCCACTAATCCCCAAAGTATTGCAGAAAGTCAGTTTCCTGGGCAGGACACTCATCTTAGTTGCCCCCTATTGGCCTCTTCAAATTTGGTTTCCCTTTCTGAAGCCTCATCTACTAGAGGAGCCGTGTATCCTGGACCTAGTGCCAGATTTGTTGACCCATTCATCAGGAGCTCTTCATCCCTCTCTTCAGTCCTTCAAACTGACAGCTTGGCTGCTCCAATTCCCAGAATAGCCAGGTTCCAGAATCTTTCAGAAGAAGCACGACATATCCTTTTGTCATCACACAAATCATCTACTAGGAAACTTTACCTCAGTAACTGGAAAAGGTTTTCCATTTGGGCACAACAGAATAATATTGACCCTTTTCAGGCGTCTATAGCAGATATCCTGGAATTCCTAACTAATCTATTCTATGAAGGAGCTGCAGCAGCAGCCATTCGAGTCCAACTCACTGCTATTTCTAATTTTCATTTAGGGGCAGCCGAAAATGGTATCTTGTCCCATAAGCTGGCTAAGGCTTTTTTTGAAAGGTACTATGCACTTAAAACCACCGATCAGATCTCCCACTACTCCCTGGAACCTAAATGTAATCTTGTCCAGAATTATTTTTCCACTCTTTGAACCTGCTTCTTCTTGTGAGCTGAAGTTTCTTTCATGGAAGACTATATTCTTGGTGGCTATTACATCGGCATGTAGAATTTCAGAATTGCAAGTCCTTTCAATCAAACCGCCCTACCTAATATTTCATAAAGATAGGGGTTCCCTCAAGATGAATCCATCGTTTCTACCCAAGGTATGTTCAGAATTTACACTGAATCAGACAATTGAGTTAACCGTCGTCTTCCCTAATCATTCAAACCAGCTGGAATATATGCTTCACAAACTTGATGTGCATAGACAACTTCGATTTTATTTGGACAGAACAAAAGATCTCAGAAGGGCTGATCAGCTGTTTGTCTCCTTCTCAGATTCAAGAAAAGTACACCTGTGTTCAAACCTACCTTATCAAAATGACTCTCTGATTGTATTTCATTTATCTACAGTAAAGCGGGTATTGAATTACAGAACAAGGTCAAGGCTCATTCTACAAGGGCGGTTTCTACTTCTGCACCCTTTCTGACCAGGTTGCCTATAGATTCTATTTGTGCAGCTGCTACCTGGTCAAATCTACATACTTTTATATCTCATTACAAAGTGGACAAGGCCTCTAGAGACAGAGCTTCATTTGGATCTGCTGTCCTGAAACAGGTACTCTCGTGAGCCACCCAAGATTGTGGTGCTAGGGGCGCTACCCATCAGTAAGAATGAAGGTGAGATTGAACAACTTCACATTAAGAAGTTATGTACTTATCATAACGTTCCATGTGAGCTGTTACTCTTGCCTTCATTATTATGACCCCCCCTCCTACCCCCTTCCTATGTCTGGAAGCATGAGAGGTATCACTTGGTTGGTTTTGGTTTTCTTGAAGACGTTTCCTCTTTCCTTGGATGTATGATTTCTTCGAAATCTGGGATAGGTTTCTACTCTGGTTGGCAGCAAACAAGATCTGGGGAATGTAGTGGTGCATTGTGGGATAGGGCTTGGCCTTGAGCTCTTAGAGACTTTGAGCTTTGCTATTTGGCCGAATTGGAGCCAATGTTCGGCTCCAAACCCATCAGTAATAATGAAGGCGAGAGTAACAACTCATATGGAATGTTATGGTAAGTACATATCTTCTTCTTTCATTTTTTTCAAAACACTTGGTGACCCCATTGTTTCCAGAGAGTTTGTCTTTAATCCATTGAAATCTAAGCACAAGATAAATACTTCTGGTCTTTTTTTTTTTTTTTTTTTTTTTGCACTTGTATAACTTATTTTGACTGTACTGCTGCGATATTTTCATATGATATAGCATATACTGTTGCACTTTTTCATTGCAAGTGCCTATGCAAATTATTGTCCTCAATGCTTGCTCCTGCACTGTTCAGTAATTTGAATTCATGTTTTCTTGTTTAGTCAGTTGTTTGTAGCTTAGTTCCTCACCTTTAGGCTTTGTCTTAGTGGTTTTAGATGAAGAAGATTCAGGACTGTCCTCCAGTGGTAGTTGGATGCAGCCTCTGTTTTAAGATAGGTGTCACAGACAAATATTTTGAGTGTTGACCCTCTGATTGGTCACAAGGCTATTTTATGTGTTTAGTCAGTTTTCTGTACCTGTATAAAGTCAGCCTGTTTGTGCAGCTCTTGGATCATTTCCAAAGAGTTCACAAACATTTGGTGACCACATTGCTGTTTCCAGAGAGTATGGCTTGAATCCCTCGCAATCCAAGAACAAGATAAGTACTTTTGCCTGTTTTTGGACTTGTATAATTTATTTTGACTGTGCTGCTGTTATATTTTTGCATTATTGATTATATTTTACTGCACTTTTTCATGTAAAGTCAGACGATTTGCATGAAGCTGTTCATAATGCAGAGGGTTTTAGCAGTGCCCTGTATAGACAAAGGCACCTAGATTGTTTTTGTATTTCTTCCCCCAACCATTTCTTTATTGTTACTGGTCCGACCTTTGTGCCCCATCTGTGCTGGATCTACCAGCTCCACCATGTCGCCAGACTTATTCCAGTAATCTGCTGTGGCTGCTCATGGATTGCAGGCAATGGGGCTCAGTCTGTGTGTTTGTTTGGGGGGACTTACTGGCCTATCCTCTATCCACCCTCACCTTGTGGTAACATGGTAGTCCTGAAGAGGTGTGCAATGTGGGAATCCACTGTGTATCACCCCACCTCCTCAGCAGGTCAGCCAACCCTACTGCCCTCTGAACATGCCTTCTCTGGTTATGTCCCCAGTTTCCACCAGGTTCATCATCTAGAGGCACCCACACACCACCAGCCCCCCAGGATGGATATGCCTGTTTATCCGTGCCAATTGGTCAAACAACCGGGGCACTAATTGAACCCAGGTTGTCTGGGATGCAGTCAGGGCCTTATCTCTCTATGCCACCAGAGTGGCATAGGCACTCGACATTTTCTCTATAAAACTACCCGTGAAATTTTCAGAATCCCCAGTTGCGCAAAGAGAAACTAGCTTGCACAATGACAAACATTCTCCTTGAGTTTTTCATTAAATACTGTTGTTTTTACTCTATACCCCTTCAGCAACCTTCTGATCAAGTAAAAAGGGCCTTTAACAATAGATATGAGCTCTCCTGTTATCTCCGCAGCCAGCTTGGTGGATATAGTTGCCGAAGACAGTGTAGCAATTGCCTCTTGTTTACTGACAACCAACTAATTCTTAAACAAATAATAAGGTATGTGAGAGATGTAATTAAACAATGCTACCAGTGAAAGCTTTCATATACATGCAGTCATAATACCAATCAAGTGTCAGTAATAGTAATGCACACACTACACCCATCACACACAGCAAACATCAGACACATATAACCACAGATACTGAGACTTTTAAATGCAATCTTCCTAAACCTCAAAGATGACTCCGACATTGCACCCACAACAAATACCCTCAGAAACCTCAAAAGAACATTAAATCACCACCTGCCACAACATATACAGCCACATCTCACTCGGCCTCAACTTCTAAGCACATAAGGCAAGCCACAACACAGCCCAAAATTTTGGTTATAGGAGACTCCATTGTGAGACACACAGATGTCCTACTCATCAGGTTGAGTAAGAAGAAAATCACAGTTAGTTGCTTATCAGGGGGCCAAGATCCACCAGATCATGCATGCGCTTAGGTCACTGGATCACAACTACCGCTATAGGTTCATAGGTTCTTAGGTAGGTACTAGGCTTTTGGTCCTAGGGCCTATATAAGCCTAGCCAAACTGTACCCTGGCTTTTGCCACCCAAGAAAATTATTTTCCTGTGCCCCTGTCAAGCAGAGCCACAGAAGTGATCCCCAGGGTGAATTTCCTATTTCCCATACAATCATCAAGATTTTTCTTGAAGAGTGCTAATGAGGAGCTTTGTTTGATATAGACAGGTAGTTTGTTCCAGAGTATGGGAAGTCTTTGGGACAGGACTCTATCCCTCCAGCATGTTCTGTTTATTGTGGTGACAAGGTTTAGGTCTCTAGAGCGTGTAGCTCAGAGGAATTTCTTTAAGTGGAGCATGTCCAACAGCTCTGGGTTTGACATAGCTTTGTATATTAGTCAGAGATCGCCTCTGAGTAGGCGATATGCGACAGAGTAAAGCTGAAGTTTTTTGAGACGGTCTGCGTAGGGCATCTGTTTGAGGCCGGTAATCCTCTTTGTGAGGTATTTCTGCAGCCTTTCCAGTTGTTGTAGATGTCGTGTGAGGTACATACCAAAAGGGGCATTGTACTCTATAATGGGTCTAATGAGTGATGTGTAGAGGGAAACAATGACCTCTTTTTTTCCTGGATGAGAAACCTTTTGTGATGAGGTGTGCCACGTAGAAGGATTTCCTGACTACTGTGGTGATGTAATTGTCAAAGGAGAGACTACTGTCCACCTGTGTCCCAAGGTCTCTTATCACACTTTCGGTGTTTGGTAGACTATTGCCTATGTGGTAGTTCATGGGTACAGAATTTTTACCAAAAGGGATAACAAAGCACCTTTTGGGATTGAGCTTGAGGCCATGGCTTTGACACCAGTCATCTGTCTCACTGAGGCCCTTTTGTAGGATGTCCACATCATTAGGAGTTTTGATTATGGCTCCTAGTTTGCAGTCATCTACAATCTTTGTTAGCCAAAGACCTTCTGTGTTAGCCTGTACTTCAGAGAAGTAGATACCAAACAGGAAAGGACCCAGGACAGAACCCTGTGGTACTCCGCTTGTCACTGGTCTGAAGTTGGATTTAGAGTCTGCTACTTTCACAGTATGGGTTCTGTCAGTGAGCCAGTTGGCAACCCATCTTGTGACATAGGGATTTATGCCTAGCTTAGTGAGTTTATCTATAATTCCAGAGTGAGGGATGGTGTTGAAAGCCTTGGCGAGATCTAGATAGGCTGTGTGAACCACCTTACCCTCATCTATAGCTTTGGTGACCGCTTCAAAGAAGTCTATCAGATTTAGGAGACATGATCTGCCTTTTACATACCCGAACTGGGTAGGGTCCAGAGTTTGGAGATTACCAATGTCATTGTTTATAAGTTCCATGATGCTACGTTCCATAGCCTTGCAGACCAGGCTCGTCAGGCTGATGGGGTGGTAGTTCCTAGGGTCCATGGTGGCTCCCCCTTTGTGGAGTGGGATAACCGTTGCTGTGCGCCATTCAGTGGGCACAAAGCCTGAGGTGAGGCTATGATTGAACATGGTACTTAAGTGGTTTGCCAGTTCGTTCTGTAGTTCATGTAGAATGCAGCCTGGGATTTTGTCAGGTCCCATGGATGCTGTGTTCTTGGCTTTGTAGAGTGTGTTTTTTACCTGTGCAGCCGTGATTACAGAACTTTGCATTCTTCCGGTATAGAGATGGGCCCTTTAGGGGATGAGAGAGGGGTAAAGTTAGCACTGAACCTATCTGCCAGGATGTTGGCAATATCCGTTGGTTCTGTATATTTAGTGCCATTGAGCTGTAACTCAGAGCAGATCTGAGTGTTGCCATTGAGATTCTTGACATAGCTATAGAATGCTTTGTGGTTGTCTTTAGAATCAGTGGCAATTTTGTTTTTGTAACTAGCTTTGGAGGATTTTATGAGGGACCTCAGCTTTTTACTGAGGCTGACCATGGAGTTCCTCCAGTCATGGGATTTTACTCTTTTTTGCGACAGTTTCTTTCTTCTGGTGTAGAGTTTGTTTATGGCAGGGGACCACCAGATTGGCTTCCCTTTTTTGGAGGATAGCATCTTGGTTCTTTTAGGGATTGCACGATCCATGCACTCGTGTAAGTGCTTATAAAGTGCATTTGTATAGGATTCAGCAGTCATACCTCTATTGTCTGTCAGCATGGGTGTCATGACGTTTGCCACTTCTGTCTTAAGAAGTGTGAAGTTGGCTTTGGAGAAATTTTTTATGGTGGTTTCCCTAATGGGGGGGGTGGGGATGGGATGTGGATGTCTGGGCTGATTAGCTTGTGATCAGATCTGACCAACGAGGAACTGACTTCTGGTGTGGAAAACCGGTTGGTCATGTTGGTAATAACCAAGTCTAGGATATTGCTGCCCCTGGTGGGGTTGTGGATAAGTTGATCCAAGGCATTGGAATTTATGAATTCTAGAAAACGTTGAGCACGAGAGTTGGTACATGAGTAGTTTTCCCAGTTAATGGTGAGGTAGTTGAAATCGCCCATTATTAGGGTGTTAGGTTGTACCCTAATATTCTCCAGTGTATCAAGAAATGAGGAGTGGGAATCCTGGGGCATGGTGGGGGATCTGTAGCAAGCTACAGTTTGGATTGCAGTCTTGCCCAGAGTTAGTTGCCTTTGGATAATCTCGGATGCATTATGCTGAGCAACTAGCCTGGAGGTGTGGATATCCTTAATGAATATGGACACGCCTCCACCTTTAGTGTTTTGGTCCAGGTTAGGTGGCTGAAAGGTGTGGTATGAATTATAACCTGGTAATGCAGGGGTGCTCTCTGGAGCCTTGAACCAGGTCTCTGTCACTGCACAGATGTCGATGTTCTCCATTTTAAGGATTGCCTCGAGTGAGTGCATTTTGAGGTTTAGACTTCTAGCATTAAGTAGATTTTGCTTGCTTGTACCTGTTACGGTGGTGAATTTTGTCATTTGAACCTTGCCTAAAAAAGGCAATATAGGGGTGGCAAGAGCCTTAGCCAGTATCCAGAATCCCAAGGGTGACAGGTGCAGGCCATCTCTGGCAAAGCATCGTGGTTTGTCGATCATGTCATCCCAGGCAGACAGATACTGGATCCCCTTAGAATGACACCAGAAGCTTAACCAATTGTTGAAGTCAATCATTTTGTCCTTGTACTGTGGTATCATTCTGGGTGATGGCAGGGTGCTACTTAGGGCTAGGGTCATACCTGCCTGGGCTACAAGACTGGACAGCTCCTCCATGTCTCCTTTCATGTAGTTCAGGGAGGTACGTCTCAGGTCATTCACACCAACATGGACACTGACAGTGTCATATTTGTTTGTTGTGGAGTGACCTGAGTGCGTGGGTTATGTGGCAGATCCTGGCACCTGACAGGCAGCTGACAGTAACGTCCTCCTTGTTTAGCCTGGTGAGTGGAACATCAGTGTGCCTAACTATAGAGTCACCTATGACTAGAGTTTTGGGTACGTTGTTATGCCTTATGGGCTGTGGTTGAGTGGCACACTGAGTTTGTGGGCTATGTGTCATTTGGGTTATGTTGGGGGGTGGAGGTTGCTTGCGTTTCTGCTTTGGAGGTCCCTGTTACTTGGGTAGATTTTTATTGAGAGCCTCCGTGAATGTAGGTGTGTGTTTTGTGTTTCTATGTGCGTGTTTTGGTGGTGTAGGTTTTGAGGGACTATGTGATGAGTGTGGTGTGGTGCAAGTGTTTACCTTCTCCTCTTGACTGTCTAGTCCAGTCTTGGGTGAAGAGAGCTTTGCTTCCAGTTTGGCTATATAAGTGCATCTCTCAGAGGTCATAGTTTTGGGTGGTAGGAGGAGAGGATTGTCTGTGTACATGAGGCAATTGCTGCATTCCCCAAGATGCCCAGATTCATCAGGTAGACAGGAGAAAACACCGGGAGCTGACTCTTATACATGCCTGGATAGGTGCTTATTTATTAAGTACTAAAAACTGTTTTCCTCTAGACAAGTGAGGAAAGTTGAGTGCTGTAGTAATTTGTAGCTTATTTAGTGCTTACAATGAGTTCTGAACAAGTACTGAGCTCAAACAAACAGATTTGAGTTCTGAAACTAGAAAACTGGCTAGTTCTAATAAACAAAATTAAGCTAGAAGGCTTTCCTGAGCTGCGGTGGTGGTGCTGCGGTAGCACTGTCGCCTGGCAGTAAGATGTTGTTCCGTTCGATTCTCAGCTATAGTGTCTTCTGTCTGGAGACATGCATGAATGGGCGTACCTTCATTGAAGGTTGCGCGTCAGAGCTGGCAACTCGGTACGTAAAAATCTACTGCCAATCATTAGCTGACTGGAGTTCCGCTGTGGCGACCCCTAACCGGGAAAAGCCGAAAGATACAACAACAAGCTAGAAGGCTTTCCTCCAACACAGAAAGGCTTGGGGGCTCAGAAGTTTACAAACAGTCCTGGCTACAGCAAATCTGTATCTGGACTAGACGACTTACAGGAAAGGCAGGAAACAAGCTTAGAAATTTTTTTTGTAAAGTGGAAAGGAGGAGCAGAAACTAAGTGGGTTAGCCTTCTCAAATGTTCTCCCTGGATTAGGTAGAATGAGGTAATGACACTAGACTGGGAGGAGTGTCCCAGATCAAATTTACAGTAGGAGCAGGCAACTGCAAAGCCACCAAGTATAAAAACAGGATACCAACAGGGAGAGAGGGTGGGAAACAACAAACAAACCCAACCAGATGCTTAACAATTGTAGAAAAGTTCTAGTTAATACCTCACACACAGTGAAACTAGCTAGAAATATATATGCAGACAATAAAAGTGCTATAAATAACTCATAAAAATAAGCAAGAAAACAGGATACTTAATGTTACATATCACAGATCAGCTTCCTTCCTCCAAGTAGCTCAATGTGAAATGACTCAGTTATAGCCCTTGTGGGTGTAAACAATCTGAGATGTACCTCGTTGGACTATAGGTAGAAACTAAAGGTGGGGGAGTCTTGATTTGCATCAAAAAACAAAAATACCTCTAGGATGGTCAAACAAGATGATGTGCTTGAGCATCTCCATGTTCAAATTACCATACAAAATGTCATATACCATATCTTTGCAAGGTATAGGTCCTCTCTGTGACCCAGAAAATGCATAACACATACTTAGACTTACTGGAGATGCTCACTATTCAACTCTGTACCTATATAGATGGATGATTTTAACTTTAACTACCTCACTATAAACTGAGAATCATACATGTTCCCAAACTTGCAGGCACAGAGATTCCTCAATTAATTAGCACAAGCACACTAGACCAAGCAGTCTATATACCCATACACCCACTAAGGGAGGGAACTCTATATCTGGTTTTCATTAACATGGGAAAATGCTGCTCTCACAATTAAAATGTCCTATCTGGTAAGGCTGGACCATAATAAAGTTGTCTTCTTTGCAATAAAAATAAAACCAGGGATCTGATTATGTCAGTTTTCATTCTTGCCTCAAATGATGGGATCATATCCAATCCTCAGATCTGATTTAGCTGTTAATAAAGCTGGTGGTGCCCAAAAAGCTCTTGAGTTTCTCCCCTGCCAATAATGCCCCGTTACACATAATGCACCAACCCTAAGCTACACCAGATTTTATTTTTCGCTTTTCGGGAAAGATGTGGTTGCCATAGCTGTTGAGCTTTAGCACTTATTTTTCAAGATAAGTTAAACTCTCTTGATATATTTCTCTATTTTTACTGTTCTCTTACCCTTGTAATTTTACACTTGCTGTTTGTATAAATTTTCTTCATTTTTCCTACTCGATAGAGTAACTTATATTACCATCGTTGGTAATCGCTGTTCTATTTTTCTTATTCTCTTTACTACTCATTTGAGCAATCTTCAGTACCATTGTTTGTAGTAGCTTCTCCTCTTCTGCAAAAAAAAAAAAACTTTCTCTATGCAAAACTTCTTTTCCACATTATTTTTCTTTTAGGTTTTGTACTTCCCCATTACTATGGCTGACCAGAGACCCTCCGGTTTTAAGAAATGTACCACGTGTGGACACAAAATGCCTTTACCAGGCACTCATAGTCTCTGCAGATATTGCTTGGGCCCACAACACCTGCAAGAAGAATGTTCTATCGCAACCTCAACTTCTCTGCTCTGATAGATAGAAAAAGTAAGATGATAGTAAAAGATTTGTTGCCTTCTTCTTTTGTAGAGGTTATTACAGGGACTTAGTCCCCCAAGAAAAAACCCAAGGAGTCAAAATCTCCTGAGCCTTCAACTTCCTCGACTCTGTCCACCGTGTGTTCCAGGAAAAGAACTAAGATCTGAAAAGGTCTCATACCTCTTCCCCCTCAGATCCAAAGAGAAAGAGTTTGTCAGATCTGTCAACCTCAGATCTGACTAGGAAACCGCTGTATACCCAGACTGAAGATCCTATGCCTTTACCCAGGACCCAATACTTTCCATTGGTAGATCCTGTACCAATGGAAAGTACTGGGTCCTAGGTAAAGGCATAGGACCCAGCACTTTCCATTGGTACAGGATCTAGATCCTGTACCTTCTAGGCTGCCTTCAAATTTCCTAGAGAGATGCCATTCAAAATCTTCCCTGGCATTATCTCATTCATCTAGAGGTTTAACAGGAGATGATGTGGATTGAATGATGACGACATTTTTCTCAGTGCCGATCCAGATGGGTGTGTTGTCAGTGCCTACCGGCTCGGGTCAGGCAGGCCATCCATCATCCACTCCACCATCTCAGACTCCTTCTCTGATTCTCATAGCAGTTTGAGTCACAGAATCCAGGTTTTCTAGGTCTGTCAGGCTTGGATATGAGGATTACCTTATCTTTGGATCTGAAGTTATCCCTAAGTGCCTCAGCTCTGACCATGTCGGATCCAGAGGACTCTCAGAAACCAAGGTGTTGGAGTCAACTCTGAAGGTTGCAGAGCCATCTGTATGCTTTGGTGTTTCAGCACTGGATAACTCTGCTTCGACTTCCTCCTTGGAGAGAGGCGAAATTGGTTCGAAAGTCTAGCTTCTTGGCTCTGAGGTCTTTTATCTCTCTGGGGTGGTCAGCCTTTAAGATTGTGAAGAGGGTTTTCTCTGCTTCGACAGGATTGATGGATGCATTCCCCTCAGATTTTGAATCCGCCCAGATGCCTGTGCAACTAGAGCTTCAGTATTTGGCAACACAGGAACAGCCAGCCCGAGACCTCCAGATTACCCAGCAGGGTATTACAGTCTCTTCTGACACCTCTCTGGAACACCCCACCAAGGAGGTTCCTAGGAAGAGGAAGTGTAGTCGAGGTACTTAAACTCTCCTCAAGAGTAAGTCACCGAGGATACAGACTTCGATGAAGGTGAAGTGTTCCCATGATCACCTCCAGAAGACATCTCATTTGGAGACATCCTTGAGATCCTGAAACACAGATGTGGTTGTACCCCCAGCAACTCTTTGCCCAAGGAATCAGTATTTCTGGAGGCATTCAGAGCTGGTCCATCTATCTTCTGGGTTATTCCACCCACCGACAATTTGGTTGCTCAGCAGATGTGGAAGGAACCCGACACAGTTGAACTGATACCCAGGAGACCAGACAAATTTCTAGCACCAGCTTTAGGGAAGGACTTCTGCGCTAAAGGGTTGCCCATGGATGGCATGGTCATGGCGGTGGCCACCAAAAAGGAACTTGATGAACACAGTCTCTCTGTTCTTCCCCCTAACAGGGTGTCTAGGGCAATGCAAAGATTTGGGAAGCATGTCTACATTTCAGCGACCTTTGCCCTTAGGTCACTGAACTATTTGACACATTTCAGTAGGTTGCAAAGGGATTTGATCAAAGAAATGTCAAATGCCCTTTCATGGTCCCTTTCTGCAGAGATCCAGTCATCTGTGGCTTCTCAACTGGCTACCCTGCAATCTATTTCAAATTCATCCATGAGACTAATTTTGCACGCAGCCGAAGGCACCTCAAGAGCAGTGGGTTCAGGCATTTCCATAAGGCAGCATGCCTGGATGAGCTTATGTGATTTTTGCGGAGCCCTTCCAGTCATTATTCCTCCATGGTCCCTTTGACGGCACTTTCTTGTTCAATGGTGTAGGGCACATTATCCAGGTGTAAAAATGACAGAATGACCCTCTCCCTCTCTGCTGTAGGAGTATATATTTGACCCCACAGAGATCCTTTTCAAGGAGTCAACACAGTGGTTGGACGATGTGGTTCAAGAAGTCCCATGGTCCTTTCCAGGACACACATAGAGGAAGTTACCCTAGGGAGAGAGGGGGGGGAAATCTAACAATTGGCACTGTTACAGCTGCAGAGGAGGCTCCCAACACCAGGGGTCCAGAGATTCTTTCTCTGACAGATCCTGAAAGGCCCAATTATCCACCTCAGGAGGCAGTATGGGGACGACTATCTCTACACCAGAGAACATGGTTGATGTAACAAAAGATACTTGGGTGCAGAGAATTATATCCAGAAGATATATAGTACCCTTTTGCTTTCTTCCTCCAACCCAAGAAAAATCCCTGATGTTCCACCCAGTCAGAGGAAAGAAGCAACAATTCAGATTCAAAAGCTGCTAGAGAAAAGAGTCATTCAAGAGGTCCTGCCAGACCAGACAGAATCCAGAAATTACTCAAGATTCTTTTTAGTGTCAAAGAAAACAGGGGACTAGAGACCAGTTTTGGATCTCAGCAGCTTGAACATGTGAGTTCGGCACACAAAGTTTCAAATGGTCACAGTTTAGTCCATTCTTCTTTTTCTGGGCAAGGATGTTTGGATGTGCTGCACAGACCTTCAGCATGTGTACTATCGGGTCTACCTGACATGGTCGACAGTTCATATGATCGACAGTTTATTTGGTCGACAGTTCATTTGATCGACAAGCATTTTAGGTGGGGGGCTTCACCCCCCACACCCCCCCTAACTATATATATCAACTCCAGGGTTGCACAACATTGGGGAAGGGGGCAAATCTGCTTGTCGATCAAATGAACTGTCGACCAAATAACTGTCGATCATATGAACTGTCGACCATGTCAGGTAGACCCGTACTATCACATAAAGATGAACAGATGATCCAAAGGGTAGTTATGCTTCTGGCTGGGAGCCAGTCACTGCCAGCTCAGAGCTCTGTCCATTGGCCTCAGCACAACCTCCAGGGTGTTTACCAAATGCATGGCAGTAGTGGCAGCTCACTTGAGACTACAGTGTTTCCAGGTGTTTTCATATGTAGATGACTGTCTCATTACCACCCTGACCAGGCATCTATTGATAGGGGCAAGAAATCACATTCTCCAGACTTGCTCTCATCTAGTGATTATCATAAATTACAGCAAATCTCATCTTTAACCATATCATACTTTGGAATTCATAGGAGCAATTTTCAGTATGAAGTCTATGGTAGCTTCACTACCTCCATCAAGGATACAGACTATCAGAATACAGGTCAAAAAAATGATTTGCAGTACCAAGATTTCAGCTCAGTTGGTCCTTCAAGCTCTAGGAACAATGTCAGTGGCGATAACCTTAGTACCTTTAGCCAGATTCCATACAAGGATTCTTCAATGGATGCCAACAACTCAATGGTCGATTCTGCACTGACCCATGTCAAATCAAATACAAATCATTCAGGCATGCTAAAGAGATCTCAGGTGGTGGATTCAATCAGACCAGGTTCTACCAGGCTGTCATTCACTCTCCCTCATCCGAAGGCAATAGTGACCACAGATGCTTCCCAGTTGGGGGGGGGGGCACTTTCTGGGCAAGACAGTCCAAGGTGCTTTGTCCCCCAAAGAGACCAATTTGCATATAAATGTCCTGGAGATGGGAGCAGTGCTTTTAGCATTGCAAGCCTTCCAGAATGTTCTTCCTTCAGGGACAATTGCTATTCAAACAGACAAGATGTCAGTTGTTTTGTACATCAATAAACAGGGAGGTACCAAGTCATACCCCTTATCTTGAGAAGCACTCAGCATGTGACAATGCTCGGTCTCATCCAACTGCTTCCTTGTAGCATTGCTCATTCCGGGAAAGTCCAGCATGATTGCAGACAAGTTGAGCAGGTACATTTTCTTTGAGTGGTCTCTCAACAAGAAAGCAATGCAAATGATTCTTAATCAGTGGGGCTGGACTTGCTGTGATCTTTTTGCTTCTCCCTTTGTTCTAATCATACCACAGAAGGAATCCCTGAGGGATGCTCTAATACACAATTGGCCACCCTGTCTACTTTATGCCTATGTGCCAATGCCACTAATTTCAAAATTTCTGTAGAAGGTTGCCACTTTGAAGAGCAAAGTCATCCTCATTGCAGCTTACTTGCCTCACCTAATTTGGTTTCCCTTACTATGGCCTCATCTACTTCAGCAACCTTGGATTCTGGATCCAATTCCAGATCTCCTGTCGCACCTAAGAGGCATGATTCACCCAGACATCTCAAAGCTAACAACCTGGTGTTTTCAATTCCGTTAATAGCCAGACAACCAATGCTGTCTTCCCCTGTCTGTCAAATTCATTTATCTTCCCATAAACCTGCAACACAAAGTAAATGGAAAAGGTTTGTTTTCTGGGCACAGCAGAATCGCATTGACCACCCCCCTTCAGTTCTGATACATAACATACTTGAATTTTTGGCTTTACTTTTTAAAGAAGGGGCTAGTTCCTCAACCATTAAGGTTCAATTAGCAGCAGTTTCTAATTTTCATATTGGATTTGAAGTCTTTTCAGTAGCCTCACATAATCTGTGCACAGCTTTCTTGAGAGGCAGTCTTCTTTTGAGACCACAGTTTTAAAGACACTGCTGCACCATGGGATCTCATTCTGGTACTGCAGGCATTGATACATTCCTCCTTTGAAGCAGCAGCTAAGTGTGAACTTAAATTTCTGACTTGGAAAACTGTCTTAGATTCAGGTCTTTTCTTTAAAACTTCCTTGCTTGATCTTTCATAAGGATAGAGTTATACTACGAACAAATACTTCCCTCCTCCCTAAGGTGGTGTCGGAATCCAATATCAATCAATCAGTTACTTTGCCAGTATTCTTTCTTAAATTTGCAAATAAAGGTGAATACATGTTGCATTTATTGGTTGCTCATGGGCAATTATGTTTTTATGTACACAGGACTAAAGACATCAGAAAAACAGATCAGTTGTTTCCTTCATTTTCAGATTTGAAATTGGGCAAACCAGTTGCCAAAGTAATTTTAGCCAGATGGCTAACTGATTATATTTCCTTTATATATAACAAATTGGGTCTTACCTTACCAAAACCTGTATGAACTCACTCAGCTAGGTCCATGGCAACTTCTTCAGTCTTTCTATACAGAGCTTCCATAGGCAACATTTGTGCAGCAGCAACTTTGGCAAATCCTCATACCTTTACCACTCTTTAGGAACTGGATCTTGTCTCCAGGGGTAGAGCATCATTTGGTTCAACTTTGCTCAGGAATATCCTTCCTTAGAGTCCACCCAGGGTTTTAGGTAGCTGGGGACTGTATCCCATCAGTTGAGGAAAGAATGAAAATGGATGGCGCAGTGTTGCAGCGGTAGCGTTGTCGCCTCACAGCAAGAGGTTCTCCGGTTCCATTCTTGGCTGGGGTACCTTCTTTGTGGAGTCCACATGTCCTCCCTGCATTCGTGTGGGTTTCCTCCAGGTGCTCCAGTTTCCTCCCACGTTTCACAGACATGCGTCTGGAACATTTCTCCCTGGGTCTCTGCTGAAAATTGACTTTACTCCATGTCAGACTTTCCAGATAAACAAATAAATAAATAAAAAAAAAATTGACAACATCGGATAAAAAAATTATGTACCGTTCCATCTGTGTTGTCCATTTTCATTCTTCCCAACTTCCCACCCACCAATCCCCATCCCTTATGTTTACATACCTCTAGATGATTGACTTATTATAAGGACATCACAGTCCTTGCGACTGAGCTCCTGATATAGTTTTCTGTTTAGGACACATACATGCCTTTATGTATCCTCTGTTTACATGTATTAATATATACTTCTACTAAATTCAGCAAACAAGATCTGAGACAGCTTAGGGTTGGTGCATTATGTGTAAGGGAGAAGCTCAAGAGCTTCGTGGGGACCATGAGCTTTAGTAATGACCGAGTCAGATCTGAGGATCAGACCTGATCCCATCAGTTGAAGAAGAATTAAAATGGACAGCACAGATGGAATGTTATGGTAATTACATAACTTTTTTTATTCCTGCTAACCCTGGAACATTTAGAAACAATTCTAATGCAAGCATCCTAGTATTAAGTGATAACCTGTGAAAATTTCAAGCCCCTCAATACCCTGAAAAAACTGCTACCTATGTGGAATTTTTCACAGAAACCCTATACAGTCATGTTAACAGATGCATAGAGACAGCATTCCCTACCAGGAATAAGCACAAAATAAACATAAAAAACAAGCCACCATGGTGGAATCCCAACATCAGTAGGTTGTATAACAAAAGGAAGAAAGTTATGAACAAAATTAGAAAGTGCAATCCCCAGCAGGGTTAAAAAGTCACTTTTCAATCAAACAAGCAATTCAGAGGAAAATCAAGTCTACCAAAGTCAAATTTGAGGCAAAAATAACCTTCCAGGACAATGACAACCATAAGGCTATCTGTATGTGCAGAACTGAACCAGAAGATATAGCAAATCTCTTGTCTGACAAATTCAGCTCAAGGTTTAGTCCTCTCAATCCCTCAGGAAATACCATCGAGTACCCCCCCCCCCCCGTTATCACTAGGGAGCAGATCCCCAATAAGGCTTCCAAGGCCAAGAATACTGCATCAGTGGGCCCTGATAATATCCCACAATGACTCATAAACAGCATGAAACACAACCTATCTTGACCACTAGAGTCACTATTTAACTGTAGCCTACAGATACCTTTCGTACCAGACAAATGAAGAACTACAGTAGTCATCCCTCTACATAAAGATGGTCAATCTACAGAACTCGGTAACTACATACCCATAAGGTTGAGTAGTCTCATATATGCAAAACCATTGAAAGAATTATCATGGACATGATTAACAATGACATAGGAAATCGTCAGACACTCAACCCAGTTTGGTTTCATCAGCTAGGTAGAGTAACATATTACCATCGCTGTTCTTCGTGTTTCACTGTTGCAGTCATTAGATTTGGGTTATCCCTGCCAGGGTAGCCGTTGGCCAGCCCGAATACCAGAGGCTTAGTATTTCTGCATTGGTTGCTGTTGCTTCATTACTGATGTCAGGTCGTCAGTAGTTAAGTAAGGCAGCCGATGCCATTACATCAGTCTTTCTTGCTGTGAAGCCCGAAGCAGAAGCAGTTTGCACGAGTGCCGGTCAGCCACTACCGGAGTTTCATCTACTGAATTGAAGCTGAAATCTTCTAAAGCTAAGTACTCCATTGGGGATCCTTTTTTCTTGCACTAACCGATGTCAGAAAAAGTTAACAATTGTGGAAAGCAAATACCACACCGAGACTTTCATTCTTACTGCGTCACTTGTTTAGGCCCAGACCATGACGTCCCCTTCTGTCGCTTCCGTGCTTTATTCAATGCCAGAACTATCCGTCGTCGGGCCCTTATTGTAGCTAGATATTTTTGATTACAGTCCTTGAACTTTGATATGGCTTTGGTAAACCATCCGACAACAAATCTTCTGAAAAAACATAAAGATAAAGACAGAGACAGACCGCAAAGATCCAAACCTACTGATGACGCTCCCGTTAAGCTAGTCGTCAGTTCTCCGGTCCTCAGTGAGGCACTTTCGCAGCCCCTGATGTCCGCTTCTGTGGATTCACAGGCCAGTACCGAGACCCTTTCAGAGTTTGGTATGCTGCAAAACTCTTCTTCGACTAAGGATCCTGCGATCGTCTCTACCATGGCTGGGTCCGGAGCCACTGAACAGGCACTGGCTTCCGAGAGAGTCCTTTGCATTACCGATTCTCGACACAAACCGACATCTTCTTTCGCGATTACTGTTCTTTCGAAAATGACCGAGTTTCTTAGGCCCAGGTTATGAACCACACCCAAGAAACCGACGACCCAGTCTCAGGCACCTGATTCCTTGCCTCAGTCTCAAATGCTTAAAATGGCGGAAGACCTTATCATGCTGATCAGGGGAAGCCAAACTACCCCCTTCAAAAGGAAAAGAGATCTGTCCCCTGCAGTTTTGTCTGAACAAGAGTCAGCGATGACTGATGCATTTGAATATGAAGACATGCAACCCCTCTCTACTTATGAGGATTCTGATGCAGAGGATTCCATCCCTTCAGCCTCTCACCAGAGGATTTTTCGTTTGGGGAATCCCTTCATACCTGAAGGGAGCATTTCCAATGGGACAGTCAGGACTACCCTCAGTCTAAAAAGAGACTCAGGGAATTCTTAGATCTTCCACAGCACAGACCCTTGGCCATCCCCCCAGTCCTGGATGTTGTGGAGGATGTTCTCCTGGAATCCAGCTTGATTCCTGACACCCTCCTTCACTCCTGCCCCCAGAAAACCAGACAGGTACTACAGAATCCCTGACTGACACAAATTTCTTTTTAAAAATCCTACTGCTGACCCTGAGGTAATTTCTCAAGGGCTCAAAGGGATTAGAACAACCTCTACTAAGAATCCCACCTCCCTCAGATAGGGATTCCCGAGCACTAGACGGATGGAGTAAAAATGTATACACCTCAGCTACTCTTGCTATCAGGGCACTAAATTGTCAGTTCCATATGCTAAAATTTCAGCAACATACCCTGGAACTCTTCAAACAAAGAATGTCTTTCTTTCCTGCTTGTGAAGAATGTAAAGAGTTACAACAGTTAATGCATTCTACAAGTCAAGTAACTAAACACACCTTGCACTGTGGTTTTTATGCCCTAGAAGCTTCTTGCAGGGCAGCAGTCACCAGATCTGTCATTAGAAGGCATGCATGGCTTAAGGAAAAGCCCTTGCCAGGCCATGTCAAATCTAAATTGTTGGATGCCCCCTTGCACAAAGACAACTTATTTGGTAATAAGGCAGAAGAGGTCTTAAAAAAGATGGAAGAAAAAGCAAAATCTATGCAGACAGTTAAGGATTTCTTACAGGTCCAGCCACCCAGGTTCAGCAGGCATTGTCCCACCAAGCACTGGTCCTTTCCTGCTCCCTCTAAGCCAGTTCAGCCCAGACCCCGGGGAACCAGACCTCCCAGACAGCAGCCACAGGGAATGCAGAGATCTAAGTAGTGGACTGCCTCCACTTCAAAACCGGGTAGTTCTAAGCCAACCCCTTATGGTAAGAACTCACAATGACTCATCTCCCCCACCCCCTCCCTCTTCCCACCTTCACTTACTCCTAGGAGGAAAACTCTCCTTTCACGCAAGCACCTGGGCCACCATTACCAATAACCGCTGGGTTCTCAACATAGTGTCCCAGGGATACAAATTTTCTTTCCACACCCTTCAAACCCCAAAAGGGTTCCCAGGTCTACCTCCAAACCAGTGGGCAGAGGCACAAATGCAAGTCCTTTCCCTGCTCTGTACGAGGACAGTAGAGCACGTTCCTGCAGAACAGAAAGGCCAAGGTTTCTACTCCAGACTTTTTCTGGTACCCAGAAAAGATGGCACTTGGCTCCCCATTCTCGATCTATCCATTCTAAACACCTTCCTGGTGATCCCAAAATTCAAACTGCTCACCCTGCAGCAGTTGCTACCCATGCTGTCCAAGGATGCTTGGCTAGCCACCCAAGATCTAAAAGAGGCCTACCTCCACATTCCTATCAGGGAATCATGCAGGAAATATCTCTGTTTCAGAGCAGGATCTCAGCACTTTCAGTTCTCTGCTCTTCCCTTTGGCTTATTTACTGCTCCCAGAGTTTTCACAAAATGTCTGGCTTTGGCCATTGCCTTTTGCAGACAAAGGAATATCCAGATTTACCCATACTTAGATGACTGCCCAATTCAGGCAGACAGCCAGGAAAGGCTGCTCAAGCACCTGGCCTTTGTAAAGTCCCTACTTACCTCCCTAGGATACACAATCAATGAAAAGAAATCCAAACAGGTGCCCACCCAAATGATTATATTCCTGGGAGCAAGCCTGGACACAGCATCCCAGATGGCATTCCTTACACCAGAAAAGCAAATTTTCCTGACAGCCTACTTCTCTCAACTAGCCACCAGACCCCAGCTATTTGCAAGGAAAATCCTGCAAGCTCTGGGGTTCATGGCATCTTGCATACTACTCATTCCACATGCCAGACTGCATATGAGGAAACTTCAATGGTACCTAAAAAACCTTTGGTGTCAGCACTCTCACGACATGCAGACTCTTATACATATAATTCCTTGCCTCAAAAAAGATTTTCTTTGATGGGCAACAGCATGCTCTCACAACAAGGGATTACCTTTCTCACCACCCCCACCACCCAGACCCTCACCACAGATGCATCAGACTACGCCTGGGGTGCACACCTGGATGGCAGGTGCATACAGGGCCAATGAAGCCCACAGCAAATCCCTCTGCACATCAACCAAAAAGAGATGATGGGTGTCCAGCATGCCTTGATAGCTTTCAAGCTCCTTTTCTCCCCAGGGGCTGTCCTGATCAAAACAGACAACACCACTGTGATGTGGTACATCAACCAGCAGGGCGGGACTCACTCCTACCCTCTGTGCAGGCTGGCCATGACCCTTTGGCACACAGCCTCTGCCATGCAACTCCCCTGTTAGCACAATTCCTACCAGTTTCTCTCAACTCTGTGGCAGACCAATTAAGCAGAAATTTTCTGGACCCACATGACTGGCAGCTCAACAGAAGAACCTTCACCCTAATAACTCAGAAATGGGGCACCCAGAAGGTCAACCTCTTTGCCTCCCACACCAACCATCAGCCCAGCAAATTCTGCACCAGGGTGCATCACTGCATGGCTTGGAAAGTGGATGCCCTGTCCTTCCCCTGGGTCAATCTATCGGTCTATGCCTTTCCTCCACTACCTCTCATCCCCGGGATACTGCTCAAAATAAAGGAGGAAAAATCAAGGACCGTTCTTATAGCTCCAGACTGGCCTTGCCAGCACTGGTACCCCTTGCTGCACAGCCTGTCCCCACTGCCACCATAGCATCTTCCTCAGATTCCAAATCTCCTGACCCAGAGGGAAGGGGAATTCATACATCCTTAATTGCAGACATTCAATGTGGCAGCTTGGCTTATTCCCTAACCCCCAGTCAATCTGCCAACCTCAGTAAACAGGTTCTAGATGTTATCAGGGGGCAGGACACCCTAGCACTAGAAAATTTTATGCTGACAAATGGAAAAGGTTCTGCACCTGGATTCAGGCCAATGGAGCCAATACGGCAAAGCCTTCGATCCGTCTCATCCTAGATTACTTAGCTGACCTGGTACACAGATGCCTCTCTTTTTCCTCTATTAAAATTCATGCCTCTGATATCTCTGCTCATTTTCCCACTGAACAGCCTCTTTTCTCACACCCTTTGATCAAACAGTTCCTAAGAGGGGCTAGCAACTTGAGGCCACCCAGAAGAGCACCAACCCCAGCTTGCAACCTTAACTTTGTGTTGGAAAATCTCACACTGCCCCGCTTCAAACCAGCTTCTTCTGCAGAGCTAAAATTTTTCTCCTGGAAGACAGCTTTCCTTCTGGCCATCACTTCAGCCAGAAGAGTCTCCGAGCTGCAAGCACTCATGGCTGTGGAACCCTTCATCATCTTCCATGCTGACAGGGTATCCCTCAGGACTAACCCATGCTTTATGCCCAAGGTGGTGTCCAGTGTGGCTCTCAACCAATCCATTCATTTTCCCACCTTTTTTCCTAATCCCCAGAACAAGGGGAAAAGGATCCTGTACTCTCTAGATTTGCACAGACCGCTCAGATTCTATCTAGACAGGACTAAATCCTTCAGAAAGTCTGATCAATTGCTGGTTAGCTTTGCTACAGGGGCAGAAGGCAAAACCATCTCCAAACAAGCCATTTCCAAACGGATAGCACACTGTATCCATTTCTGCTACAAACAACACAGAAAGCCTCCCCCAAGGGGGAAGGACTCATTCCACCAGAGCAGCCTCCACCTCTGCAGCTTTCCTCAGAGGAGTCCCCACCAGGGACATCCTGGAGGCTGCCACCTGGACATCTGTTCACACTTTCGCCAAACATTACCACCTGTCTCTCTTCTCCAAATCCAGGGCAGGGTTTGCCTCTGCAGTCTTGCAGGGCCATCCTAGCCAGTCCCTAGTTTCCTTGACTGCCTGCACCCATTTCCACAGCTTTGGGAATCAACCGAAATGTGATAACTGCAACAGTGAAACATGAAGAACATAGTACAGTTGTGTACACTTACCATAAATGTAGATTTTCGAGTGTATTCACTGTTGCAGTCCTGGTTTCCCTCCCTCCATCCCTTTTTTTTATTCTTTCCTTACAAGGGACATATTGGTATTTACTTTCTACTGGTGGGGTTCTTCCCCCAGAACCTGGCTCCTACGTGGGAGCTACTAACAGATTAGGGCAAGAAAAACTGATGTAATGGCATTGGCTGCCTTTCTTTATACTACTGACGACCTGACGTCAGTCCTGAAGCGACAGCAACCAATGCAGAGATACTAAGCCTCTGGTATTCGGGCTGGCCGAGGGCAACCCTGGCAGGGATAACCCAAATGTGATGACTGCAACAGTGAATACACTCGAACATCTACATTTATGGTAAGTGTACACAACTGTACTTTCTACTTTTCTTATTCTTATTACTACTCATCTGAGTAATCTTCAGTACTGTTGTTGGTAGTAGCTTCTTCTCTTCAGCAAAAAAAAAAAAAAAAAAAAAAAAAAAAACGTCTCTATACAAAGCTTCTTTTCCACATTATTTTTCTTTTCTGTTTTATACTTCGCCATTACATTGACTGACAAGGGACCTTCCAGTTTTAAGAGATGTAACAAGTGCAGACACAAAATACCTTTATCAGACACTCATAGTCTCTGCATTTCTTGCTTGGGCCCACAACACTTGCAAGAAGAGTGTTCAGTCTGTTGCAACTTTAACCCATGTACTCAGGTAGATAGAAAAAATAAGTTGATACTGAAAGGTTTGTTGCCTCTTCCTTTTGGAGAGGTTATTGCAGGGGCTCAATCCCCCAAGAAAAAAATCCAAGGAGTCAAAATCTCCTACTCCTTCATCTTCCTCAACTCTGTCCTCCTGGCCTTCCAGGAAAACAATTAAGTTAGATCCGAGGAGGTCTCATACTTCTTCTTCTCAGATCCAAAGAGAAAGAGGTTGTCTGTTCTGACACCCTCGTATCTGATTAGGAAACTGTCAGATCCCCAGACTCAGGATCCTATGCCTTTACAGAGGACCCAGTACTCTGTATTGAAAGATCCTGTACTATCTAGGCTGCATTCACCTTTCCTAGAGAGGCGCAATTGAAAATCTCCTTCCCTGGCATTCTCTCATTCATCTAGAGGTTTAACAGAAGAAAATGTAGATCGAATGATGAGGATAATTTGCAGATCCAGATGGGTATGTTAGCGCCTGCCGGCTTGGGTCAGCCAGGCCATCCATCGCCCACTCCACCATCTTAGACTCCTCCTCTGATTCCCATAGTAGTTTTGGAGTCCCAAGATCTGGGTCTTCCTCGTATTCCAAGGATTACCTTATTGTCAGATCTAAAGTTGTCCCTGAGTGCCTCAGCTCCAACCTTGTCAGATCTGGAGGACTCTCGGAGCTGGAGCCTTGATGTCGGATCTGAGGATTGGAATCAAATCTGAAGGTTTTAGAGCCATCCCTACTCCTTGGTGCTTCGGTACTGGATACTGAGCTCTGAATTCCATCTTGAGGAGATTGCTTTCTGGGTGGGAGGAGACATTTGTCCAAAAGCCTGGCTTCTTGGCTCTGCGGTCTTCTCTCCTTCTCGGGCGGATGGCATTTGAGGTTCTGAAGATGGTTTTCTCTGCTTCGACAGGACTGATGGATCCAGCCCTCTTGGATTTCTGATTTGCACAGATGCCTCTGTCCCTAGAGCCTCACCATTCAACACCACAGGAACAGCCAGCCAGAGATCTCCAGATAACGCAGCAGGATATTACTGTCTCTCTTGACATCTCCCCAGAACACCCAACCGAGGAGGTCCCTAGGAAGAAGAAGTGTAAGAGGAGGCACATAGACTCTTAGAAAAGTCAGTCACCGAGGATACAGACTTCGATGATGGTGAAGGGTCCTCACAGTCATCTCCAGACGATGTCTCATTTGAAATCCTGAAACAGGGATATGGTTGGACCTGCAACAACCCATCACCCAAGGAGTCAGTATTTCTGGAGGCATTTGGAACTGCCCCTTTTACCTCCTGGGTTACTCCACCCGCCCACAGGCTAATTGATTTGGTCACTATGTGTGCATGGAAGGAACCCAACACAGTTGAACTGATATCAAGGAGACTATTCAAAATTCTAGCACCACCTTTGGGGAAGGAATTTGGGCTAAAGGTCTGCCCTTGGATGCCATGGTTCTGATAGCGGCCACCAAAAAGGAACTTGCCAAACAGAGTCCCTCTGTTCACCCACCTAACAGGGAGTCTAT
Organism: Protopterus annectens; assembly: GCF_019279795.1. NCBI lineage: Eukaryota > Metazoa > Chordata > Ceratodontiformes > Protopteridae > Protopterus > Protopterus annectens. The sequence continues at coordinate 150,140,862 of NC_056741.1, read as the reverse complement.
GGCAAAGGGCAGATTTGGGAAGCATGTTGATTCTTCAGCAAACTTTGCCCTAAGGTCACTGAACTATTTGGCACATTTCACTAGGTTGCAAAGGGATTTGATCAAACAACTTCCAAATACCCATCCAGGGTTCATTATTGCAGAGGTCTAGACATCTGTGACTTCTCAGTTAGCTATCCTACAATCTATTTCGAATTCATCCATGAGGCTAATTTTGCATGCAGCCGAAGGCACCTGAAGAGCAGTGGTTTCAGGAATTTCCATAAGGAGGCATGCCTGGATGCTCTTATGTGATTTTGTAGATCATTTCAAGTCTTTGTTCAATGATTCATTGACAGCACTTCCTTGTTATGCCCATCAGTGAAGGACACATTATACAGGTGTAAAAAGTTCAGAAAGACCCTCTCTGCTGTGAGAGTACATTTTTCAACCCCGCAAAGATCCTTTTCAAGGAATCAACTCCGCGGTCAGAAGATGAGATTCAAGAAGTCCCAGGGTCCTTTCCAGGACACGTGGAGGAACTTCCTCTAGGTGCAGAGGGGTGAACTATAACAGTCAATGCCACTCCCATGGCAAAGGAGGCTGCCAACACCAGAGATCCAGAGATTTTTTTTTCTGACAGCCCCTACCGGCGCCTCTGAAAGGAGGCCCAATTGTCCACCTCTAGAGGCAATCTGGCGATGACTATCTCTGCACCAGAGTGCTTGGCTAGATATAACATAAGATACTTGGGTTCAGAGAATTATATCCAGAGGACATATAGTACCCATTTCCCTTCATCTCTAAACCCAAGAAAACCCAATGTTCCACCCAGTCAGAGGGAAGAAGCAGCAATTCAGATTCAAAAACTGCTACAAAAAATAGTCATCCAGGAGATCCCACCAGACCAGACAGGGTCAGTAACTTACTCAAGATTCTTTTCAGTGCCAAAGAAAACAGGAGACTGAAGGCCAATTTTGGATCTCAGCAACTTGAACAAGTCAGTTGGACGCACAAAGTTTTGGATGGTCACGGTTTAGTCCATTCTCCCTTTTTTGGGAAAGGACTACTGGATGTACTCCATAGACCTTCAGGATGCTTAATGTTACATAAAGGTGAACAGATGATCAAAAAGGTATTTGCTGTTCAGGCTAGGAGACAGTCACTACCAGTTCAGTGCTCTGCCATTTGGCCTCAGCACAGCTCTCAGGGTGTTTACCAAATTTTTGGCAGTAGTGGCAGCTCACTTGAGAATGCAGGGATTCTGGATGTTTCCATATTTAGACAACTGCCTCATTACTGCCCCGACCAGGCATCTGTTAATTAGGGCAAGAAATCAGGTTCTCCAGACTTGCTGTCCTCTGGGGATAACCATGAATTACGATTAGTCTTATCTTCAACCAACTCAAACTTTGGAATTCATAGGAGCAGTTTTCAATATGAAGTCTATAGCAGTAGCTTCACTACCTTCATCAAGGATACAGACTATCAGATTACAGGTTAGAAAAATTATTTGCAGTACCAAGATTTCAGTCCAGTTGGTCCTTCAAGCTCTAGGATCAATGTCAGCGGTGATGACCTTAGTACCTTTAGCCAGATTCCATATAAGGATTCTTCAGTGGATAATAGCAACACAATGGTCAATTCTGCACTGACCCATGTCAACTCAAACACGAATTACTCAGCCATGCAAATGAGATCTCAGATGATGCAGTATTCAATCAGACCAGGTTCAACAAGGCTATCCATTCACTCTCCCTCAGCCCAAGGCCATAGTGACCATGTATGCTTCCCAGTTGGGGTGGGAGGGGGCAATTTCTGAGCAAGACAGTCCAAAGTACTTGGTATCCCAAAGAGGCCAATTTGGATATAAATGTCCTGGAGATGAGAGCAGTGCTTTTAGCATTGCAAGCCTTCCAGAATGTTTTTCGTTCAGGACAATTGCTATTCAAGCAGGCAACATCTCAGTAGCTTGATAGGGGAGGACAAAGTCATAACCCTTGTGTCGAGAAGTACTCAGAGTGTGGCAATGGCTGATCTTATCCAACTACTTCCTTGTAGCAATGCATATTCCGGGAAACTTCAGTGTCCTTGCAGACAAGGTGAGCAGGTACATTCTTCTACCTCACGAGTGGTGTCTCAGCAGGAAAGTGACACAAATGATTTTTCATCAGTGTGGTCAGGCTTGCTGCGATCTTTTCGCTTCTCATCTGAACAACAAATGCAACAGCTACTTTGCCCTAACCCCCCACAGAGGAAATCCCTAACAAAGTAAAATCTTCTTTTTTTAATACAAAATGGTGAGCGCTTTCGCAATGGTAACCATTGCTTCATCAAACAGTTCATTCAAACAGCAACAGCACTTAAATACTTTAATTCATTACTAGAACAACCAATCCTAACACTCAAAGTTAATTCAGCACTCAGCAATCAATTAATTACTATGATTACGTTTTGCCCTTAGTTAATTGCTGAAGTCAGAAAAACTCTGTTTAAAAACCACATGCACAAAATGTAGAGACAGGAACATGTGGATAAATATAAATAAAGTACATAAAAAGTTAATGAATAAATACATATACTCATGTTCCCCATTTAGTAACTACTTATGTGCATAGATATAAGCATAAAAATATATATAGGCATAAAGGTATAAAAAAATATATATATAAAAGTATAAGCAGTACACACACAACAACTTAATGAATACATATATTCTGCCTAATAAATGCATGTCGTCCACCTAGTTAATGCATATGCTTTAATATGTACATCTCAACAAATGCTTGTCTTTAATGATATCTATGCTAGAAGCAGCTCAAGAAATACTGTCATATTGACCCAAAGCCCTGCATGTGTTTATGTAGTCTTCTCTTGTTAAAATATTATTATTATTTTTTAGTTTATTTTATCCTTCTAGATTTTAGCACTGGCTTCAATGGAACACTATCATTCAAACCCAAACCTCTATGTGCTCCTAAATGCAAAATCCATTTTACTTCTATATTTTCAGTAGTATTGACTATGTCCCCCATCCTATTGCTGACATTCTGAATGTGTAAAACCTGAAACAAAAATATATGGTCATCCCCTTATCCAATGTATGCTTAGCCAAAGCACTACACACTTGCCCTTTTCTAGTGCAGTAAAGGTGATCCCTTATTCGTTCCCTAAGGTTACGGTTAGCTTTGCCAACATAGAAATGGAAACATGTTTTGCAGTGAGCTACATACACTAAACCTGTCAGATACATTTGTGATCCATGGCTAAGATAGAAAGGCCCCAGTGGTCATTAGCCTAGTGTACACCTATGAACCAATGAAAATCTAATGAAAATCTGAGAGGTGGAAGATGATAAAAGAAGTAAAATAAGAGCAAGAGATGAATATTGTATTGAGGGAGGTGGAGAGATATTTAGAAGAAATGTATAAAGAGAAAGAGGTAAGGGAAGAAATGAAATGGGAAATGCCGAACGTAAATACAGCACTAAAAAAAAAAGAATTATGGGGAGGATTCAGACATCCTCTATGATCAGAAAATTATTCATCCAACTAAATGCTACCACTTTTGTCCAAGAAAATTTGACAGAAGAATATATCAAAACAATACAACTGTTCTAAAGAGATCTGTCTTATATAGTCCAAACAAATGTGTTCAAAATTTCTTCAATGTCCCAAATCCATAGAAACTGTACTGTAAGATAATTATCTTCCTTTTGATAAATGCTAACGTACCGTGATATATATATATATATATATATATATATATATATATATATATATATATATATATATATATATATATATGTGTGTGTGTGTGTGTGTGTACATAGCACTTGTTATCTTGACTCTTGTACTTTGTCACTTTTCTACATAAATATTCCTATATATTTAGTATCATGTCTGAGGAGCTTTTCTCCCATAACTCCACTGGACTATTCCAGTAAACAAATGACAATAAAATAATGAATTAAAATAGAAGAGTTGGAGAAACAGCACTAATCAAAGAGTTACAGAGAGGATTCAGACAAAGCAGTTGGAAGACAATTAAAGAAAGTTAGATACTGTCTGAGGAGAAGATAGGACTGGATATGAAGTTTATAAAAAAGATGTGGGAGGAGGAAAATAAATACTTCTTAGAAGTACTAAATGATTTGATGATGGATTGCAAGATGAATATATTTGGGACTAATAAAGTTATTTGGGAAAACTGATAAGATGAAACTAGTGAACTGGAGACCTGTAACTTTAGGAAATGTAGATTACAAAGTTATGATGAACATTCTTCAAGAGAGGTTTACAAAAATAATTAGTGAAATAACAGTATGTGGAGTGAATGGAAAGTATATTGGAAGGATGTTAGTGATAGTTAAAGTTGTTAAATGTATACGAAAGGCAGAAGTACAAGGTAAGGTTGTGAGATGTAACCGTTTTAAGCCTGTGGTAAAATGCTGAAGGAATGCAGAATACTACAGAAGGTGTTAATATTTAATCTGATGTTGCCAGTTTTCATTCAGCATCAATGTATGGGCTTGGCTCCGATCCCCGGATCTGATTCAGCCACTAATTTTAGTTTGTGTAAGCCTACAAACTTTCGAGCTCCTCTCTACCGACATTATCTCACTCCTATTCCCTTCAGATCTCGTTTGCCGCTTGTAGTGTCAATATGTGGTTGGTGACTTCTCTCAAGCTTTAACAGTAAGATTTTCTTCAGAACTTCTAAAATTTAGAATTTCTTCATTTCACCTTCCAATCTTCTTTATTATATTCATCTATCCGTCCTTTAGCAGTTACTTCCTGTTTGCTGAGGTTACAAATAATTTCTTTCTTGAAAACACTCGTCTTTCTCTCTCTACCCTGATATATAAAAAAACAAAACAAAACAAAGCAAAAAACCTCACACCAGGAAAACAGTCAGTCATCCAACACAACCACGAAAACAAACCACACTAAATTCAACCCATCCAAATGGGGAAATTTGCCCAATACACGCCCCTACTTAAATATAGCAACTCCGAGATCGCTCTACAGTGTGGAAAAGGGCAAAGATCACCATGTTGGCCAACCTTCCCATGTTAAATTTACGATATTTTGGTGTTTGATACCATGGTCTGTTCAGTGTTGTCACCTCTGGTATATGGGCTTTGGTGTTTAGGTAAGTCGGTCTACTGACGTAGATGTGTGTGTAGATATATATATATATATATATATATATATATATATATATATATATATATATATATATATATATATATATATAGATAGATATATTATCTTAGTTTCTGTATTTTGTCTGTAGTTCTGACCTTGCTGTGCTCAATTAACTTCTCTCCTTTCAGTATATTCAGCATGTCGGAAAGGTGCTTTAAGATGTGTGTTAGATGTGGTTACAAGATGTTCTTTTCTGATGGGCATACTTTGCGTGCATACTGCTTAGGACTGGAACATCTAAATAAGCAGTGCGAAATCAGCAAGGCATTTAACCCTCTGGCCCTCACAGAGAGGAAAAACACATTGATTTTAAAAGAATTACTGCTTACCACTTTTTCTCAAGCCATAACTGGGACTCAACCCTCCAATTCTTCTTCACAATCTCAAAGTACAGGGTCCAAGGCTAGAGATCATGCTGAGTGATCCAGGTCTGTTGATGTACCATGCTCTGTGCAAGCCAAAAAGAAGCTACTGAAGATGAATCCGACTTCCCTGACTCCACACAAGTCTTCGGATCTGACAAAGATGGTTTCACCACATCCTGAAAAGAAAACTACTTCTGATCCTACGTTTTTGGCTCTGATAACTATTCCCAGGACTGTCTACTTGCCTTCCTTGGATCCAGTGCATTCTGGGGTACCCTTTCTCTTCCTGGAGAGGTGCACTAGGCTTTCGTCTTTGGTATCATCACTTTCTTCAAAAAGCCTAACTGAAGCTGATGTGGCTAGGATACTGATGGAGCTGGTTGCAGATCTACTTCGGAGGAGTGCCGTTAGAATCTCTATCCCATCAGATCAGGGACCTCCATCAACATCCACTCCTCTTCCTCTGACCCAACACTTGGTTGCAGAGTTTTTGTATCCTAGTGTTCCGGGCCCATCCGGGTCAGATCTAAGCAAACTGAGTTCCTCAGATCCTACTGTGACTCTTGAGTTCGTTGGCTCAGACTCTTTTGGATCCGGATACCTCTCGGAGCTGAGGTTTCTGGGTGGGATCGGGTGGGGGGGTTGCAGTTGACTCAGAGGTTTTTGGCACTGTCTCTCCCTCTCGGAACTTTAATATTTGATAGTTCAGCTCCAGCCTCATCCTCAGGTGGACAGCCTTCGGGAAGGTGCTGGTGGACCAGAGACCTTTTTGCACTGCTTCGTTGGTCTCCTGTTCCCTGAGGAGGTCAGTTTTGAGGTAGTGAAGTAGGTTTTTTTCTGCCCCTTTAGATCAGGTAAGTCCTTCCCCCTTGGCTCCATCCTTAACTGCTCCTATGACTTTGTCTCGTGAGCCCACCACTCTACACCACAGGGACAGATGGTCCAAAGTTTCTAGACAGCCCATTCGGGGATTCCTTCCTCTTCCGATAGTTCCTAGGATCATCCCACTGAAGAAGTCCCTTCTAAGAGGCAGTGTAAGAGAAAACACCTAGACTAAACCAAAGAGTCTCTCACCACTAATACCAACCTTGATGAAGGATAAGGGTCCCCCAAATCACCATCTGATGATGTCTCCTGCCACCCAGTGAATTGGTGGACCTAATTTGTTTAAAGGCCTAGAAGGAACCTGACTTGACCGAATCCATCCCAAGGGACTAGATAAGACTATGGCACCACCAGTAGAAAGGAATTTTTGGAGTAAGGGTGTACCGGTTGATGCCATGGTTGTGGAGGCAGCCACGAAAAAGGAGCTTATGGAGTTTGACTGTCCATCCTTCTAATTGAGAGTCTAGAGTGATGGACAGATTGGGGAAGTGAGTGTATGCTTCTCCAACTTTTGCCATTGGATCACTGACTTACCTAGCCCATTTTGCGACGTTGCAAAGGGATCTACTTGATGAACCTTCCAACTTATTGGCAAGAACCACAACTGAAGGGATCCAAGCATCTGTGCCCCCTCAGTTGGCTACTTTACAATCAGTTGTGAACTCTTCCATGAGACTTATCTCAAATACAAAGGAAGGTGCCTCAAGGGTGGTGGGTTCAGGCATATCTACGAGGAGGCATGCATGGATGTGCCTGTGTGATTTTTGCAGAGCCTTTCAAGTCTTCTTTCATCAATGCTTCATTTGATGGCCCCTCCCTTTTTGGACCCACTGTTAATGAAACACTTACCAGGTTTGAGAAGGATGGAAAAACCTTATATGCTGTTGGTGTGCATTTTTCAAACCCCCCCCCTCCCAAAAGTACTTTTACAAGGAATCAGTAGGAGGTCACCAGATGTTGTTCAAAAAATCTCAAGGTCCTTTCCCTGACACACGTGGAACTGATTCTCCCAGAGGCAGATGGGGAAATGCTAACAATAGAAGATGCTCTTGTGGTAGAGAAGGCCCGCAGAATATAGGGCCCATTGATACTTTCTTTGACAGACCCTATCAGCACTCCTGAAAGGAAGCTAGATTGTCTACCTCTGGAGGCAGTCAGGGGTAGTTTTTCTCTGCACCAAACAGCCTACTTAAGTATAACAAACAATATTTGGGTGCAGAGAATTATTACCAGAGGTTATACCATACAGTTTTTCCTTCTGCCTCCATCAATAATGAAGCTCCCCAATGTTCCACCCAATCAATGGGAGCCAGCAACTCAACAAATTCAACAGTTGCTCACAAAAAAGTCATCCAATAAGTCCCACCAGACCAGATAGGATCTAGAACTTACTCAAGGTTCTTTTTTGTTCCAAAGAAGACAGGGGATTGGAGACCAGTTTTGGATCTCAGCATGTTAAAGTTGGTCACACACACCAAGTTCCAGATGGTCATCGTACACTCCATTGTACCTTTTTTTAGGGAAGGATGACTGAATGTGCTAGATAGACCTCCAGGATGCATACTATCGCATAAAGATGAACACATGGTCCAAGAGGCACTTGTGGTTCTGGGTAGCACCCAGTCAACGCCAGTTCAGAGTACTGCTCTTTAGCCTTACCCCAGCCCCCAGGGTGTTTACCAAATTCATGGCAGTGGTAGCATTTCATCTTAGACTGCAGGGAATCCTGGTGTTCCCTTATTGGGATGACTGGTTCATCACCACCCCAACCAGGCACCAATTGATACAAGTGAAAGACCAGTTACTAAAAACTTGCTTAACTCTAGGGATCGCAATAAATCATGACAAATCAAAATTGCAACCCACCCAAAATCTGGAATTCATAGGCACAATCTTCGACACTCAATCTGTGCTCACCTCCATACCATTTCCACAACTACAGAGCATCAGAAGCCAAGTCAGGAGAATTACTTGCAGCATGAAGATATCAGCCAGAAAAGTCCTGCAGGCTCTAGGCCGGATGACAGCAACCATTACCTTAGTACCCCTAGCAAGGTTTCACAACCTATATCACTTCTGTGTCACTGTTAGACAGAGGCACAGTATACTAACCTCGAAAAAGGGCATAGCAAAATAAATTTAAAATGGGTGGCGAAAGCCAAACACATTCTGGCTAGGCTTATAAATGCCCTAAGGCAGATAGCCTAGTATGAACCTATGAACCTATGAACATGAAAGTGTTACAATGGATGCTACAATCCCAGTGGTCCATCTTCACTCACCCTGTATTGACAGAGATAAGGGTTACTCAGATATGCAAAAATTACCTCTCGAGTTGAACACAGTTAAGTCAGCCCCAACAAGGTTGTCCATTCGTAGCTCCCCAGCCCAAGACTAGAGTGACCACAGATGCTTCACAGATTGGATGGGGGGGGGCATTATCTGGAGAAGACAGTCCAAGGCACGTGGTCCCCCACAGAGACCAACCTGCAAATCAGTGTTTTGGAGATAAGAGCAGTACTTTTGGCATTGCAGGCATTCCAAGATTCTGTCCCTCTTGGGACAATTGTGATCCAAACTGACAATGTGTCGGTAATTTGGTATATCAACAAGCAAGGAGGAACCAAGTCTTACCTCTTGTGTCGAGAAGCCCTCAGGATGTGGCAGTTGGCGATAGCCTCCAGTCACTTTCTGATGGCAATATACATTCCTGGGAAGTCAAATCTGATAACAGACAAACTCAGCAGATTCATTCTATTATCTCATGAGTGGTCCTGCAACAAAAAAGTGAAGAAAATGATTTTTCATCACTGGAACCAGCCTTGCTGCTATCTTTTTGCATTTCCCCTAAACAACAGATGCAGCAACTTCTTTTCCCTAATTCCCCCAGTGGGGGAGTCACAGAGGGATGATCTTCTCCACGACTGACCCCCCAGTCTGTTATATGTGTATCCCCCAACTCCCTTGATCCCCAGATTCTTACAGAAGGCAGCCAGATTGAAGAGCAGAATAATTCTCATTGCATCTTACTGGCCGCGACAAGTGTGGTTCCCCTTTCTTTCTCCTCACTTACTATCTCCACCTTGGATTCTGGATCCAACTCCAGAACTTTTGTCCCATGCAACAGGACTGATTCACCCAGACCTTCCCAACCTCAGACTGACTGCATGCTTTCTCCAATTCCGTAGATGGCCAGGCAACCTGTGCTTTCTTCTCCAGTCTGTTCTATTCTATTGTCTTCCCATAAGCCATCTACTAGGAAATTGTACAAAAGCAAGAGGAAAAGATTTGTTTACTGGGTGGAGCAAAATCACATAGACACTTTTACAGCTCCTACTTATGCGGTCCTTGAATTTCTAGTGGAATTGTTTAATGAAGGAGCAAGTGCATCTGCTATTAGAGTTCAGCTTGCAGCAATTTCAAATTTCCATGTGTGGGATTACACAATTCTTCCCTGCCTTCTGCAAAGATTTGTAAAGTTTTTCTGAAAGGTGCTTTTCTGCTAAGACCTCACTTTAAAGACCCTGTTCCCCTATGAGATTTAACTCTAGTACTACAAGGCCAACACAACCCCCCCCCCTTGAGCCTGCAACCAATTGTGATTTGAAATTCCTGTCTTGGAAGACAACTTTTCTGGTTGCTATAACATCAGCTTGAATATCAGAGCTTCAGACTTTATTCTCAACCCCCTTATATGGTCTTTCACAAAGATAGGGTTTCCTTAAGGATCAATGCTTTCTTTCTACCAAAGGTGGTGTCAGAATCTGTTAAATAAAAACAATGATAACAACACAGGAGGCTCAGATGCAAAAGTTTACTAGTGTACACCAGGAGGCAAAAAACGTACAAGTACAGAATTTTGTCTGACATGATGCAGGAAGTACACAATTTTATATAGGTTTAAAACTCAAGCTGTGCCCACCTTACTGACGTGGTTAGTCACAGGGCACCTACATCACTATGGTCTACAATATACTATTCATAAGAAAAAGCTGATGTTATACATTTTAAAAGTTTTCCAATGGGAATAATACAGCCTTGCAAAGCACCTGGTCAGTTATAATGTCTTTCTGTAAATGTTACTCCTTCAAGGTTTCAGGCCTGCTCGAATACAATAGTTGGTTCAGTCTTGTAATACACTTCTTTGTTCTTCTTGCAACATTACTTCAGCAGCTGTGTCTTATCTTGGTAACATTCACAAGGCCAATTATCCCAGGGGAAGGAAGAAGATTTTCAATGCTTTATACATTTAATTTCCTGACCCAGCAGATAATCATTAGTGAAAAACATAAGCTTGCTGAGCTGGCTACTGCCAGGGTCAGAGTTCAAATACACTGCAGCTCCAAAGCTTCAAGCAATTAAATGTAAAATCATTCTTATTGCCATATTGTAAATAGAATAAAATGCATTATATACTTTTTGCTTTTTAACTAACACTTTATATGTGTTCAAATACATATTTTTCTAACATTTTCCTCCCTTTTAATACTTTTATTCTATTCTGAAATATAAACAATGTTATATCGTCCCCTAGCCTTCTCCCTTAAGGACTTTCAACTAGGCAAGTCATTTAGTTTATACTTCGGAAAGAGTTTCGTCTGGAATTAATAGTTCCAATTCAATGTCTTGGTACAAAGTTTCAGTTACAGATATATCAATAAAATCTTTGATTAATCTTTTCATGCAGGGGATCCCACAACAGACACATGCTCCCAAAAGGAGCAGACCCACACAAATAGCAATCAAGATGTTCATTAGGATGGAACCCCACCCACCAAACAGACCCTGGAAAAAGTTCATCAGTGGGTTTGGGCCTGGTTCAGTCATGGCCGATACCTGCTGTATTACCTCTAGGTGGTCATTAATCTCATGTCGCTTGTCTGGTATGAACGCACAGCATTCTTCTTTGATAAGCGCGCACGTACCACCTCTCGCTGCTAGGGTAAAGTCAAGAGCTATTCGGTTTTGTAGCACAACAGTTCTCATCGCATTCAGTTCATCAGTCACTAGTTCGAGAGAAGAAAAAGTTGCGTTACTCATTACTTCGAGAAGTTTCGACAGCTTTCTCAACTCCCAGATCGATTTGACTGCTCCATATGCTGAAAGTATTCCAGCCCAGGATATAACACTGTCACTCAAATCCATATGAGTCAATTTTTCTTTATCTTTTACGGAATGATGGTCCTTCCAACCTGCTTCAATTTTTCCCACTGGGTTCACAGGTTTTCCGATTGGACCTTCAGGTTTCCGGGCTACATCTCTCACATTTCGTATCTTACCTAGAGGTAATTCTGCAGTATGCCTTATGGCCGGACCCAGATAACCAAAAAAAAAACTGCTGGACCAATTCTCAGGTAGCCATTTGTATGCCTTTTTCCCACAAACAAAATAACAGTTTTCTACTTTAGTACTGATGCGGGTTAATTCTGAATGAAACATTTTCTTATCTATAACAGACAATTGTTTATGTAAAACAGGATTTCTCTGCACATCACTTAATGTTGTTTTCATTAAGCTCAAATATGAATCATAATTTGTGTTACAAACAGTGCCTTTATCTTTAGCTTTAATATAGCATTTATAAGATATAGTTATGTTACAGTTACTCCAACCCACTTGGAGTGTATCATTCTTGTAAAAACATACAATTCCCTTCTGTGTAATAGTCAAATACAATGCAATTTTGTCCTGTGATCTTACAGAACCTGTATCAAAAAGTAAATTTTCCCAAGTCTCATTTATCCCCAAGGGGACAGCGGACATCAACAGTCCTCCATATGCTGTTGGTATAGCAGTACAAACCCAGCAATTTGAAATGTTCGTAGTCTCTACATATACACGCTTCATAGCTAGGTATGTGTTAAAGTTTGGATGCCAGTCTATAGATAGTTCATCACGTCTCTCCACTTTCACTTGTGTGGTTACATGTAGGAAAAACCACAACAAAAGGAAGGTCATCACAATCATAGTCAATAAATGCATAGTCAGCAAGATGATTAAACAACATCTTTGGGGTTGATCTGTGTTTTTACTCGTTTTGCTCTTGGCCATCCTGCCTTTGTTGTGTGTCAGTCACAAAATGTTTATCAAGTTGAAAATTCTTTACCGGTTTACAGTGTGTCAGATGGACCCAGGACGACCTCTCAGAAACTTTGACTGCAGTAGGCGTCGCCAACAGTACCTGGTACGGTCCTTCCCACTTTGGACTCGCCCAATTCTTCCTCTTCGTGACCTTCAACCACACCCAGGACCCCGGAGTCAGCACTGCTTCCAACGGTCTGGTCTGTCTTTTATCTGAAAAAGAGTTCAACTGCAAAACAGTTTTATTTGTTAACAGTTTCCTCATATAGCTAGATAATGAGCTGTCAGCCTCTAGTTCTGCAGGCATGAGAGCTTTCCATTGTGGCACATAATATGCCCTTCCAAATATCACTTCAAAGGGGGTCAAACCCTTTACGTTTGGAACTGTTCTCATGTTCAGCAGTGCCAAAGGCAAACAGCAAATCCAGTTCTTCTGTGTTTCACTTACTAACTTCCTCAACTTGCTTTTTAAAATTCCATTGTACCTTTCCACCAGTCCTGCAGACTGTGGGTGGTAAGCACAATGATTCTTCAAGGAGATCCCAAAGAATCTCCCAAGTTGGTGAATCGTCTGATTAACAAAATGTGTCCCATTGTCACTATAGATTCTTTCCGGTATGCCAAATCTAGGAATTATTTCTTTTATTAGGGCCTTTGCCACTGTTGCTGCATCTGGATTTTTAGTTGGAAAAGCTTCTACCCATTTGGAAAACATGTCTATAATTACTAAACAGTATTTTTTCCCTTCACATTTATTCAGTTCTATGAAATCCATACAAATAGTATGGAACGGATATGGTGGTATAGGAAAACTCCCTTGCTTGGGTTTGAATGCCCCTTGTGCATGATGTTTGTTACAGATATGACATGCTGCACAAAATTTTTGTGTATAGTTTGTGAATCCATATGTTTGGAATATTCGATTTACTAACTGTACCATCCCCCCTGTTGAGACATGGCACTGCCCATGGCTCAACAAAGCTGCATATCTAAATAAATTAGATGGCAATATTGTTTTTTTCTCTTTGGAGACATACAGTCCATCTTCGAGGATTGCACCTCGTTTCTCCCATTTCTGTTTCTCAGCTTTTGTAGTTAATGTCTGCATGTTTTTTAACATTTCTAGATCTAAAATCTCAGAGGGTTGTAATTCCTCGGTTAAAAGTAAAGTTTCTGAGTCTGAGGCTGCTTGTTTTGCAGCTGCATCAGCTTTTGCATTTTCTTTTGAAATTGTATCCTGTTGTTTCGTATGAGCTAAACATTTACAAATAGCTACTTTAGTAGGTAACTGAATGGAATCTAACAAATTCAAAATAAGTTGTGCATGATTAATCGGTTTACCATTAGATGTTATCATTCCCCTATTTTTCCATTGTTGTGCAAAAACATGCACTGTAGAGAAAGCATACTGACTGTCAGTATATATGTTCACACATTTATCTTTCGCTAGAGTGCAAGCCCGTGTTAAGGCTATCAGTTCTGCTGCTTGAGCAGACAGGTTATGCTGTAAGGGTTGGGCTTCTAAAATCTCTGTATCTGTGACTACTGCATATCCTACTAGATTTTTCCCTGTAGGACCCTTTCTGCATGAGCCATCCACATAAAATGTCACCTCGGCATCATCCAAGGGCATATCAGTGAGGTCTTGTCTAGGCAAAGTTATTTGCTCACTTTCCTGCAGGCAACTCTGCGGTATGCCATCCACAGGAGTTGGAAGTAACGTTGATGGATTTAATGTTGTACAACGTTCAATTACCATATGAGGTTGGCTCAGCAGTATGGTCATACATGAAAGATGTCTAGCAGGAGATAAATATGCTATTTTTTCTTGCAGTAAAATTATCGCGACTGCATGAGGCACTCTCAATGTGAGAGGGTGGAATAATACCACTGAGGCCGAAACCTGTACTGCCATTGCAGCTGCGACTACTGCTTGCACACAGTGAGGCAACGATCGTGCCACTGGGTCTAACTGTGATGAATAGTAAGCTATGGGGCATTGCTTATCCCCATGCTGTTGCATCAAAACTGACGTCATGTATCCCTGTTTACAATCTACGGTCTGAAAAAATCTTTTGTGGTAATTTGGAAGTCCTAAAACTAATGATGAAGCTATCAATTGTTTTAGTCTGCAGAAAGCTGTTTCTGCTTCAGGTGTCCATTGTAATACATCTTGTGCCGCCATTGGTGTTTTGTATATTAAATCAGCCAGTGGAGCAGATTCTAAAGCATAATTGGATATCCAGCTTCGACAAAAATTAGTCGTTCCCAAGAAGGACATCATTTCCTTCTTGGTTGCCGGTTTAGGTGCTTGTAAAATTGCTGTTTTTCTGTCTTCGTCTAATATTCTACCTTCATTGGATATTACATATCCTAGGTATCTAACCTGTTTTCTCCAAAGTTGTAACTTACTTTTGTTTACTTTGTGTCCTTGTGCTGCTAAAAATTTCAATAATGCTATCGTATCCTCCCTGCATTGATGCTGGGTAGGGGCTGCTAGCAAGATGTCATCTACATAAAGTAGAATCTGACTACCCCCTGGTGGGGTAAACCCTGCCAGGTTGCTTGCCATTTCTTGTGCAAATATCGTTGGACTTTCACAATATCCCTGCGGTAGCCGAGTATAGGTATATCTTTTACCCTGAAATGTAAATGCAAACCAATACTGGCTATCAGGATGTATAGGTATTGAAAAGAAAGCATTGCTTATATCTACCACAGTGAAATATTTTTGTTGTGGCTTCAAATCATTCAACAAGGTATGTGGGTCTGGCACCGTAGGTGCTCTGGGTATTATTGCATTGTTTACAGCTTGTAAATCCTGTACCATCCGCCATTCCCCGTTTGCTTTTTTAACAGGAAATAGAGGGGTGTTACATGGTGAATCAAGAGATTCTATCAGTACTCCTTCCTTGAGTAATGCTGCTATTATAGGCTTGATTCCTTGCTCTGCATCTTTCCTCAAGGGGTATTGTCTCTCCTGCGGTCTAAATGCTGATTTTGGTGTAATAGTTACTGGTCCTGCTGTTTGAATAAGTCCTACATCTGATTTACCTGTTGACCAAAGAATGTTTGGTATGTCACACAAGGCTTTTTCTTCTTCTAATAAGAATGCTAATCAGCTGTCTTCACTAGTTTGTAAGTGTACAGCTGGATGTGTCTGTGTTAGCCAATTCAATTTCTGTTTTTGTATTCCCTGCTCTGATAATTTTAACTCAGTCTGTTTGTCCCATCTTGTTACTTTTTCTCCTAAGTCTGCCCATTTCATACTCTTGTTTTTTGTCAAGCTAACATGTGGTAGTCGATTAGATTTGTACAGTGTCATGAATTCCTGAGGTAGTGAACAGCTTACCACACTGTTTCCCTCAGTATCCCAATACAAGGTTCGTAATACTAATCTGTTAGCAGGATTTTTGAATAATTCTTGCTCATATTCTTTGTCAGGTCCTGGCATGCTACAGTAGTATAGAGTACAATGTAACAAATGCTGTTGGTCAGTGTCAAGGGAGGGGGCCTTACTGATGGCTACATTCATCAGTTCCTCGGTTACTGCCCCTGGACCAGTCGTAACTAGGTCCTGGCTGTACCAGTAAAAAGTGTCACCCTCCGGTCGCACCACGAACGTATCCATTTGTCTTTGTGCCTCCTTACCCTGCATAGTGGGAACTACCGCTATGCCGAATATCTGCATAAGATCTCTTCCCAGTAAGTTTACTGAACATTTTGCAGAAACTACAATTTTACTTTTCTGAGTCATACCTGAAACAGGATCAGTTATTGCTATATCATGGGAGAGTGGCTCCCTATATAGCTGTCCATTTGCTGCTTTCACTAATATATAATCAGGTGATTCGGAATATTCTGGTAACTTTGAGGGGTGTATCAAAGTTCGTGACGCTCCTGAGTCACACAAGAATTTTACTTCCCTTCCCTCCACCAGAAGTGTAACTTCCGGTTTTGTGTCTGCCAGATAGAGCTCCAAGCTCAGTAATGCCAAATCTAAAATTTCACCTTCTTCATCCTCTACATCTGCTTGCACTTCCTCTGTTCCTTCCACTACATTTACATTTGTCCTTTGTTTGTTTGCCTTTCCTGATGATTTCTGACTTCATCACAATCATATAGTCAGTCCTCATCACCCTTACTTTCTGTAGTCACCTTTTTATTTAGCCTGCAATCCCTTGCTAAATGTCCTTTCTTTCTGCACTTAAAGCACTCACCTTTCTTTTTTCTCTCTTCAAAATCTTCTGACCTTTTGTCAGATTGTCTATTTCCCTGGGCATTTTTCTTACCCTTTTTACCTGATTGTACTACAAAGACCTCAGCTCCGTCTTCGGCTGTGAAGACTTGTGTCTTCTTTTTCTTTTTACTATTAAAGCGTCTTTCAGCATGTCTAGCATATTCAAGTAAGGCTTGTAGCCTACTTGTTCGATGATCTATCATATGCTTTGTAATAAAGCTACTGATAGGTGCAATGCAACCTTTCAAAAACGCATTTTTCAGTTGCTGTTCATACGAGGTATCATATGTCTGATTTTCAGGAATAGCCATACCACTATGGTTATTGAAACATTCCAATAATCTACCATAGTACCCATCTACAGTTTCATTCTCTTGCTGTATGCATTGGTTAATGCAAGTCCAATCTGCCCTAGGTTTCCATTTTTCAGAAATTCGGTCTGTAAGACCTTTCACTCTGTTGTCTAGTTCTGCGTCACTATGTGGGAGTGGTTTAAGCTCTGCATTACGAGGATTCCAGGTGCCACAAATCATGTGCCAGTCTGGACCCACAATTTGTCTAACTACCTTTTCTACTTCTTCCCCATTTAAGTGGTAACTTAGTCTCATACCTTGTAAATCTTGTAAAAACTTTGTGTAATTAACTTTTGGATGAGGGATTCCCTCTGTAGCTTTCCGAATATCTTCCGGTGTCCATGGTCTGTATACTAGAAGAGTTGGGTCTTTCCCTTTCTGTCCTGCCTGAGGATTTGGTACCTCAATTAGTGGACAGATTTCTTCCTCACTCCCCTCTAGTGTGTTTCTCCCTACTTGATATAAGTCTGTGTCCCCAAGTGTTTTACGTGTCCGGGACCTAGTTTCAATAGGATCTCTAACAAATGGTTTTAGTGTTCTTGTGACTTCAGGATAACGTGGAGGTGGACCAGCTTGTCCTCCTGCTTCATATCCTGAAAAAGGCATTGGAGGAGCCGTCGCTATTACTGTATTATTATCCTCTTTATCTAAAAATAACGTCTTAGCATTCTTAGTTTTTTGTTCTCTTCGGTTTACTTCCTCAATCCACCTATGTGCCTGAGGAATGCCTAATCGCTGTTGTTTTTTTGCCTGCCCTTCTGCGTCAGATTTAAGCTGTTTTAAAAGTTTAACTAATGAAATCTTATTTAATTTACCATCAAATCCGTATTTATTAACCCATTTTGTATAATACCTTTCATTATCAGCCCGTTGTAATTGCATATATTTTGCGTTCTCAGTTAGGGGCGGATCTCGCGATGTTTTAGTGCACTGATTTCCCATTCTAAAAGAAAATGTTACGTAACCCTTCTCACCACGTGGTATTTCAGTTCCTTACACAGTTTATCTAGAATAACTGCCTACCTTATTCTGTTTCCCTGATCCCTGACAAAATATACAGTAATTTCCTTTTGTCCCTGATCTGTATAACAAATCTTCTGACAATAGTATTTACTGCAAATTAGTCCCTGATCTAAAACAGAAAAAAGGGAAATATCTTCCTACCTGAGCCTCCTGAGTCGACCAGTTTGAGACCGCTCTTCGGCCGCAGATCAGAAAGTGGCCAGCCTCTCAAAACGACAATTCAGTCGGAGGTCTTTGTATTTCAAGAAGAACCGTTTCGGTAGCTTCTCCTGCGCAGTATTCGACCACCGGTACACTCTGATCTGTAGCTTTCTGAGGGCTTCTGTTTCTCAAAGGACCAAACTGTTAAATAAAAACAATGATAACAACACAGGAGGCTCAGATGCAAAAGTTTACTAGTGTACACCAGGAGGCAAAAAACGTACAAGTACAGAATTTTGTCTGACATGATGCAGGAAGTACACAATTTTATATAGGTTTAAAACTCAAGCTGTGCCCACCTTACTGACGTGGTTAGTCACAGGGCACCTACATCACTATGGTCTACAATATTCTATTCATAAGAAAAAGCTGATGTTATACATTTTAAAAGTTTTCCCATGGGAAAAATACAGCCTTGCAAAGCACCTGGTCAGTTATAATGTCTTTCTGTAAATGTTACTCCTTCAAGGTTTCAGGCCTGCTCGAATACAATAGTTGGTTCAGTCTTGTAATACACATCTTTGTTCTTCTTGCAACATTACTTCAGCAGCTGTGTCTTATCTTGGTAACATTCACAAGGCCAATTATCCCAGGGGAAGGAAGAAGATTTTCACTGCTTTATACATTTAATTTCCTGACCCAGCAGATAATCATTAGTGAAAAACATAAGCTTGCTGAGCTGGCTACTGCCAGGGTCAGAGTTCAAATACACTGCAGCTCCAAAGCTTCAAGCAATTACATGTAAAATCATTCTTATTGCCATATTGTAAATAGAATAAAATGCATTATATACTTTTTGCTTTTTAACTAACACTTTATATGTGTTCAAATACATATTTTTCTAACAGAATCCAATATTAATCAGGCCATTCATCTTCCTTCCAAATTTCAGTAACCAAGGGGATTTTTTGCTGGATTCATTGGATGTTCATAGACAGTTGCTTTACTATTTGCATCGTACAAAGGACTTCTGAAAGTCAGACCAGCTTTAGGTTGGGACTGATAGGATGAAAAAAAGTATCACATAGTATGCTATGAAGAAGTGATAATAAAACACATTTTCATTTAAAAGTTTGAAGAAGTTCTGGAAAAGAGAAGAGGGTTATGGAAAGAAATCAACATAAAAGCGATGGCTATAAATATACTATTCCATGGTCATTGTGGTAGATGTAAGTTAAAATGTATGGAAGAATTAGAAAAGTTGTTACTTGTGTTTGGTTTCTGAGGAAAGCAAGATGTGGGGAGGCATTATATAACAAGAAATGGGATATGAGAAAGATTTTGCAAGAAGTGAAATTTTGGCTGTGGATTAAAGGTTTGGAAACTAAACACTGCATTTTTTTATAAATTTAATTTAAAATAAGTGGAAAACGTGGAAAAGTGCTTGTTTATGTCTGATTTCTTGGAAGAGAGATGTTGGTAGACACTGTTTAACAAAAAATGAGACCAAGACAAATTTTGCAAGAAGTGAAAGTTTGGTTATGGATTAAATGATGGGATGGATAAACACTTTACTGTTGTATAAATATATTTAAACTATGTCAAATATGTCAGTTGTTTTAAGTTCTGTGAATAAAATAAGTAAATATGGATTTAATAAAGATCACTACTCTTCAATAAGTGCCATTGGATCTTTTACATCCACCTGAGCTACCACCAATTCAGGCAAATGGGACCTCGATTTACTGTCTCATCCAAAATACAGCAAACTCAAGAGTGTTATCTAATACTGTGCTGCAGTGTCAGTAATGCAAAATTAAATTAATCAGTCAAGGTTAGAGTAGAACCTACAGCCATCCAATTTTTCAGCACCAAAGAAGAACATGCTATCTGTTGATCCTCTGACACTGCATCAAAACTAGTCACATAACTCCAACTCTGAAGTTCTTTTACTGTTTCTTAATCTGATATGTAAGCTGTTTCTGTTTTATCATTTGTTCTATAAAAAAGTAAATTCTTTCCCTTTCTATATACAAATTTCCACACTTCATGTGCTTTCTGTGTTAATGCTTTATCCCCTAATTTTTGTTTTTCTTTCTGGTTTCTCCACATTGTAGTTAAAATCTCTGATCATAACATTATTTGTATTCACTATCACATATGATTTAATGGTATCAAATATATCTCTCCCTTTCATGTCTGCATATGCATAAATCACTATTAATCTGTTCGGGAGTTTTATTTATAATATTTATAACCAATATTCAGCCGCTGGAGATGCACAAGCCAGTGCATTTCTTTGTGCCGGTCCCAAGCCCGGACAAATGGGAAGGGTTACGTCATGAAGGGAGACCCGTGTAAAACTCTTGCCAAATGACATTTGTGGACAACAATACAGACTTCCATACCAGATCGGTTGTGGCCCGGGTTAACAATGACCGCCACCACTACTGTTAGTCAACAGGGTGTTGTTGGAAATTGGACTACTGTTGACCAAAGGAGAAGAAGAGATGGAAGGCATTCCCAAAGGCAGGAAGAGAGGAGTTAGGTTAGAAGTGCAGTAGTGAGGGTAGGAACTTTGAATGTTGGCAGTATGACTGGTATTGGGAGAAAGCCAGCTGATATGATGGAGAGAAGGAAGGTTGATATATTGTGTGTGCAAGAGACCAGATGGAAGGGGATAAAGGCCAGTTGTATCACAGGTGGGTTCAAATTGTCCTGTCATGTTGTGGAAGGGAGGAGAAATGGGGTAGGGGTTATCTTGAAGGAACAGTATACCAAGAGTGTTTTGGAGGTGAAAAGAGTGTCAGAAAGAGTGATGTTTATGAATCTGGAAATTGATGGTATGAAGAAGAATGTTGTTAGTGCATATGCTCTGCAAGTTGGGTGTGCAATGGATGAGAAAGAAAAATTTTGGAGTGAGTTGAATGAAGTGGTGGTGAGTGTACCCAAGGGTGAGAGAGTGGTTATTGGAGCAGATTTCAGTGGGCATGTTGGTGAAGGGAAGAGAGTGGATGAGGAAGTGATGGGTAAGTATGGTGTTAAGGAGAGGAATGCAGGAGGTCAGATGGTAGTGGATTTTGCAAAAAAGATGGGCATGGCTGTAGTGAATAGGTATTTTAAGAAGAGGGAGGGGCATAGGGTGACATACAAGAGTGGACAAAGATGCACACAGGTGAATTATATCATATGTAAGAGAGCCAGTCTAAAGGAGATTTGAGACTGTAAAGTGGTGACAGGAGAAAGTGCAGTCAGACAGCATAGGATGATGGTCTGTAGGATGATGTTGGTGATCAAGAAGAGGAGGAGTGTGAGGGCAATGCCAAGGATCAAATGGTGGAAGTTGTACAAGGGTGATTGTGAGGTGGACTTCAGGGAAGAGTTAAGATGGGCACTGAGTGGCAGTGAAGAGTTAGAGTTACCGAATAGCTGAGTAACTACAGCAGAACTGGTAAAGGAGACAGCTAGAAAGGTGCTTGGTGTGACATCTGGATAGAGGAAGGAGAAAAAGAAGACCTGGTGGTGGAATGAGGACGTACAGGAGAGGATACAGAGAAAGCAGTTGGTGAAGAAGAAGTGGGATTATCAGAGAGTTAAAGAAAGTAGATAGGAGTATAAGGAGATGAGGCATATGGTGAAAAGAGAGGTGGCGAAGGCTAACGATAAGGCATATAGAGAGTTGTATGAAAGGGTGGACACTAAGATGGGAGAAAAGGACCTGTGCCAATTGGGTAGACAGTGGGACCAAGCTGATGTGCAGCAGGTAAGGGTGATAAAGGATAATGTGGGAAACATATTCACAAGTAAGGAGAGTGTATTGAGCAGATGGAAAGAGTACATTGAGGGGGCTGATGAATGAAGAGGATGAGAGAGAGAGAGAGAGTAAAGTTTGGATGATGTGAGGATAGTAAATCAGGAAGTGCAATGGATTAGCAAAGAGGAAGTAAGGACAACTATGAAGAGGATGAAGAATGGAAAGGCTGTTGGTCCAGATGATATAACTGTGGATGTGTTTAGGAGAGATGGCAGTGGAGTTTTTAACCAGATTGTTTAATGAAATCTTGGAAAGTGAGAGGAAATCTGAGGAATGGAGAAGTGTTTTGGTACTGATTTTTAAGAATAAGGGTGATGTGCAGAGCTGTAGTAACTACAGAAGTATAAAATTGATCATTCACAGCATGAAGTTATGAGAAAGAGTAGTGGAAGCTAGGTTAAGAAGGGAGGTGATGGTTAGTGATCAGCAGTATGGTTTCATGCTGGGAAACAGCACTACAGATGCAATGTTTGCTCTGAGGGTGTTGATAGAGAAGTATAGAGAAGGTCAGAAGGAGTTCAATTGTGTCTTTGTGGACTTAGAGAAAGCACATGACGGTGCCTAGAGAGGAGTTGTGGTATTGTATGAGGAAGTCAGGAGTGACAGAAAAATATGTAACAATGGTGCAGAATATGTACGAGGGTAGTGTGACAGTGATGAGGTCTGCAGTTGGAGTGATGCATGCATTTAAGGTGGAGATGGGATTACATCAAGGATCAGCTCTGAGCTCTTTCTTATTTCCAGTGGTGATGGACAGGTTGACAGACAAGATCAGACAGGAGTCCCTGTGGACTATGATGTTTGCAGATGACATTGTGATCTGTAGTGAGAGTAGAGAACAGATTCAGAAGATCCTGGAGATGTGGAGATATGCTCTAGAGAGGAGCGGAATGAAGGTCAACAGGACTAAGACAGAACATATGTGTGTGAATGAGAGGGAGGTTAGAGGAATGGTGAGGATGCAGGGAGTAGAGCTGGTGAAGGTGGATGAGTTTAAATACTTGGGATCAACAGTTCAGAGTAATGGTGAGTGTGGAAGAGAGGTGAAGAAGAGAGCACAGGCAGGGTGGAGTGGATGGAGAAGAGTGGCAGGAATGATTTGTGACAGACGGTTACCAGTAAGAGTGAAAGGGAAGGTCTACAAGAGGGCAATGAGATCAGCTATGTTATATGTGTTGGAGACGGTGACATTGACAAAATGGCAGGAGTCAGAGCTGGAGGTGGCAGAGTTAAAGATGTTAAGATTTGCATTGGGTCTGACAAGGATGGACAGGATTAAAAATCAGTATATTAGAGGGTGAGCTCAGGTTGAACAGTTTGGAGACAAAGCCAGAGAGGTGATATTGCATTGGTTTGGACATGTGCTGAGGAGGGATGCTGAGTATATTGGGAAAAGGATGCTAAGGATAGCGCTCCCAGGTAACAGGAAAAGAGGAAGGCCTAAAATAAGGTTTATGAATGGGGTGAGAGAGGACATGCAGGTGGTTGGTGTGGCAGAGCAAGATGCAGAGAACAGGAAGAAATGGAAACAGATGATCCGCTGTGGCAACCCCTAATGGGAACAGCGGAATAAAGAAGAAAAAGATGATAACCAGTATTCTTCCTGCTTTTACAATTGTATAATTTAATACTTTATTTTCCTTCTTTTTTAGTATAAATACTATCCCATAGTATTGCTCCACCCCAAAATTTCATAACACCATTTTTACACAGCAATTGAAATTGGTCTTTTTTAAGTTATCTAAATTTCCCTACATCTGCTAGATAAATAACATCAGCCTGTATTTCCTTTATCCCTTCTAGTACGTACAATCTTATACTACTACTAATAATGCTATTTGCATTCAATGATTCAATATATAAACATTTTTCTTTCTTTTAATTCTTTAGACTCACATTTTGTCTTGTGTTTTACCCTTCCTCCAGTAGAGGTTTTCCCTCTCACCCTTCTCCACCAATCCTCTCCTTCTTCACCCTCCCAACCTCTCCCACTTAATGCTGAATACTTTTTTGAACTTCTGTCTTTGGCCTTCTGTTTCCTCAATCCCATCCTTCTGCTGCTGACTTTTCACCTGTAAATTCTGCTCTTCAACATTCGCACCCCCTATTCCTCCAAGCATGATAATGTCTCACTTTGAATCATATCAATATCATGTTCATTGCCATCTTCATTTTTGTTACAGTTTTCAGTGTCATTACCTTGCCAATAAGTATTTTCAACATTCATCTATTTTTCACTTTATTGTCCTTCTTGAAAATGTACAGATCTGTGGAATTTTCAGCACTGCACTTTACAATTTTCCTCAGAATATCCCTTTTACCCCACATTATTCATATAATTTATCACAGTCAATGAGTAAAGGAACTTTAGAGCAAAAAATGTGTTTGGTTGACCCCCCTCCCATATCACAAAAATCCTTTATTTACACACACAGTTACACTTGGTAAATACTCTACTTCACACTGTCTGATTTGTAATACCACTCTATACCAGTCTATAAACTTCTGTCATATTTCACTTTTTTTTAACATCTATCACTGCTCTATACGTAGTTTACAAACATTTTTTTAAATATTCTTTCACATTAGTCTGAATCCTCATATTTAAATTTTGAAGAACAAACAGAAAGTCACTCCATGGATGCATGCTGTCTTCTTCCCCACAATTCATTAATTTTTTTTTCATAACTGCATGCATTTTAAAGAAAGCATCAAAATGTCTCTTGGTGTATAATAGCCTTAACATCTTGAGAATCTAAACATAAAGGCACTATTATGTTATCTTATGTAGGATATCTGTTCATAGGTTCACAGGAGGTTACTAGGCTAATAGTCCTAGTGCCTTTACAAGCCTAGCTATGGAAAAAAAACTTATATCCAAGTTGACCGTAGTTGGATAGTCATTGTTAATAGAGACATTATATGATTAGCAGTGGCTGCCCCTATCCATGAGCAACCTAGGTGCCACTCCTGGGTGAATTTATGGTCACCCATCCAGTTGTCTAGGTTGCAGTTAAAAAGGGTCATTGAGGAACTCTGCTTCATGTGTCCATTGATTTATTTAATTTAGTCTTTATTCTTACCAATGTGTATGGTCTTATACTTACAGTTTCTTCAACATTTTAATTACTCCCTGTTTAGCTACTGATGTTTAAGAGCAATGTACTTCTGCATTTATTGTTTAGCTCCCATTCAGCTTCTATATTCCAGCCAGTCACCTATTTTACTGCATTGTCTTTTTCTGTTGTTTACTCAGCAAATGCCACTGAACTCTGTAACTCAAACTTTGCATTATCATCCTACTTCTCCACCTCTGTTCCAGCCACACAGTTTTCCACAACTTCTCCCCCCAATGATGCTGATTCATCAGGTCTATATTATAAACACGAACGCTTACCTTATCGAATCCCTAAACATCGACCTGTCCTCATCGAACCACAAAAACACAGAACGCCCTAAACTGCGAAATTCAAAACATCGAACTATCATACTTGTCCCATCCCACCGCCCGCTACATACTACCTACACAAACAAACTAAATAAACCACATACATATACTAACCAAATCCCTACATCTAACCCTAAAAATAAACCCTACTTCTAACCCTACACTAAATCTTACATATACCACCAAGTATGCACTTAACTTAACCCGCACCCTAACCCTAATGTATGTAACTATCACACACTTACCTTAAAAAGCTAAACGCAAACAAACTAAATAATCGACACACATACACTTAACAAAACCCTACACTAAATCTAACATACATTACTATCCATGCACTTACCTTAACCTACACCCTAACCCTAAGGTCCATAACTATCGCACACTTACCTTACGGAGCTATACCTCAAAAGGCCAACCATGACAATTCAACATATCTGGTTTTGCTTTTCTGGATGTTCGATGCTTTCATGTTTCGATAAGGACGGGTCGATGTTTAGGGATTAAATAAGGTAAGCGTTCGACTTATTAATAGGGAAACGATTCATCAGCAGCTCATTTTGCTTGATTACATCAACTAGCAAAATGTAAATAAATTAATACATGATTCACTGATGGAACTGCTGATGAAAGTACTAACAGGGTGAACAACTGTTTCTTTTGCTCGCTTTACATATTTGGGTGGAATGCCTTTAATAGGGAACCGATTCATCAGCAGCTTATTTTGCTTGATTACATCAACTAGCAAAATGTAAATAAATTAATACATGATTCACTGATGGAACTGCTGATGAAAGTACTAACGGGGTGAACAACTGTTTCTTTTGCTCGCTTTACATATTTGGGTGTAATGCCTTTAATAGTGGGTGAGGAAAATTTCGGTCTCCCGAAAAGCTTCTAAATGAGCATTTGTGAGTTTGTAGATTTAATAGTTCAAGGGACTTGTAAATTATTAGATATAGGTGGAAAACTGGAGTGGATATAACTGCATCTTTTTAAGAAGATAAAACTGGGAAGTGAGTTCTAAGAGGGTAGACTGTGGAGAGATATTATGGTTAGATGCTTCATGTGAGTTCAGTAAATGAGATCTGATGCATCAGAACAGCTTTGAGTTATTATGATGAGCAGTCTGATAGGCTTTGAGGGAGGTTTCTTTGCTGTGTAAGAGCACTGTGTTCACTTTTTCATAGTTCCATATATTTAGTTAATGAGGGATTTGTTTTAAAGATGCAACTTCCAGGTATTATCACAGTGAGACATTAAAACCTTAACATTATGAATCACATAATGGATGGCTTGAACTCTGGCTCGTTGATGCCCAGTGTGTGCTATGTTGTTAATAATTGATATAAAGACACTGTCGAAATGTTCAGCAGTTCTAAGTTACCAAGGTATAGGCAATACTTATTCTGTTGTCTGAGGTCTGAGATGAATACAGATGATTTCAGTTCTTTAGTATTTCTACAGAGGCTACACTAGTGAATTTATGAATTGCACTTTTTGTCCAGCAGGCATTAACTAGCAGAGTACTGTTAAATTAATCCACTCTTTTGCCAGCATGGGCAGAGTTGTTGGGAGCACAAATGAATATTCAGTTTAGGGGGGTCTCTTTACAGTATATTTTGTCAGTCTCGGTGGTGATTGTTCTGGCCAGGCATAAGGGTGTAGGGGTCAGATGCATATTTCCAGTTGATCTAAAGTCATGCATAATGACTATAACGGCACAACCCAGAGAGTAAGTGTTTTGACATTATTTATTTTATAGCTGTAAGTAGCAAGCATGTCTGTGTAGATGTGGAAGCTCTGGGAAATGAGAACATGCCATCTTGTGTAGATTACAACTATATCTGCTACTCCTTTGTGTGGTATATCAGATTTGAACTGCAGTAGTCTGGAGGAGAGGATCTCAGTAGTTTTTGATTTGCAGATGAAGTGTAATTTCTATGATATCCAGTGTATCTGGCTTATAGAGAGAGAGATGGCTGGATGGCTTTGGTAGAGTTGCATCATTCAAAGCTCAGAACAATGCCTAGGCTGATACATGAATCTTAACAGGCTTGAGAGCAGCAGGTATTTCACTTGCCTGCCGTCCAAAAAAGGGAAGAGGTTAGGAACAAAGGATAAATCTGTTGAATCCCTACAAAATTACAACTCATGACTTTGACTCACTTCACAAATCTGGTGTCCTTGGATGCCAGTAAGTGGATGAAACTATTTGGTCAGTAGAGGTGAGAGGGATAACTGATTATGGGAATAGTGATGGGCCAAGAAAAGGACATATAAGATATCTGCACTCCAGTATATTTGCACTCAAGTCATTGTTCTCCATGTATTGTTTTCTTTATTACATAAATCTCAAGACACTCATCTGTTGTTAAAATAAGTATTTCTGTAAAGCTTCCACCTAGATTCACTGCAATCCATGGGTTAATGTCTTACTAATTTTTGGACTCACATTTTATTATGAAGTGCCTCAGATGGGTGGTAGGATGCACACTGTGGGATAGAGGAAGAAATTAGAACATCAGAGCAGAAGCCAAAGAATTTCCAGTTGCAGAGAAGGTCAAGGAGAACAGATTACGGTGGTTTGGGCCCATGTGCTGAAAAGTAGAAGACAGTCTGGTGAAATAGATTTGGGATAGGTTGGAATAAGGCAAGAGAAAATGAAAGTTTCCAACACAGAGGTGGATGGATTGTGTGAGAAAAGACCAGCGACAGTCAGGCTTAACAGTTGAAGAAGGTAGGAGAGGGAACTGAATCGAGAAATGGCAACAGTTGACAACAGTCTAATCCAAGTGGAAAATGGGAAAAAAGGGGTTGATGATGATGATGAATTACTTGGTAATGAACTACACAGTCACTTATGATCCTGATTCTTCTCACAAGTGGGTACAAACCATTACACCATTAGTTATCTGTGTGCTTCCAAACAGATCCCTAATTCCAAGTTAA
Source organism: Protopterus annectens (assembly GCF_019279795.1). Lineage (NCBI taxonomy): Eukaryota > Metazoa > Chordata > Ceratodontiformes > Protopteridae > Protopterus > Protopterus annectens. The sequence continues at coordinate 150,112,371 of NC_056741.1, read as the reverse complement.
ACCAGCAGCGCTAATTCTTTGTGATATAAAGTATTCTGTTCTAGGTTATGACTGTATCCATGGGTTTAAAAAAAAACAAAAACTTGCATTAGTAGTGACAACATATTAAGTAACTAGGCTTTTATGCTTGCCTGTCATTGTCTTAGTTTCAAAATGTTTTTATTCATTTTATTATATTTTATATAGAAATGATAATGTTAAGCTTATAAAGAGATGGCTGCTTGTAATATCTGATGACAGACTAGAGCAGTGGTCTACAAACAAAGTATGGATGTCAGAAAATAGTCATTATGAGCAAAATCTAACTACTAGTGTTGAAACAGTGAATAATAACATCACTGCCAGTGCTGTAAATTGTGAATGGCACAAGATTCTAAAATGAAAAAAATATATATGAACAAGCATTAGTAATTAACATGCCAGATTAAATGAACCATGTGGACCACATTATGTAATATATATAAAAATCCCTTATGCAGAGGAAAAGGAGGCAATCCAAAAAATGAAATCCACAGAGGCAGTAAATCGATAGACACGGTTGATTTATGTGTAAGCGCTTTTGCAATAAAAATTGCTTCATCAGTCTGCCTCTGTGGAACTGCAGTGGTGGTGCTGCGGTAGCGTTGTCACCTCACAGTAAGACATTGTCCTGTTCGATTCTCAGATAGAGCGTCTTCTATGTGGAGACATGCGTGAATGGGCATACCTTCGTTGAAGGTTGTGTCAGAGCTGGCAACTCGGCACATGAAAATCTACTGCCAATCATTAGCGGACCGGAATTCCGCTGTGGCGACCCCTAACAGGGAAAAGCCGAAAGACACAACAACAACAAGTCTGCCTCTGTGAATTTTGTTTTTTGGATTGTCTCTTTTTCCTCTGCATAAGGGATTTTTATATATATATTTACTTTGTTTGTTTTGCTGCTGGGGTTTATTTCACACATTATGTAATATCTTAAAATATGTTTTTATGTTCATGTAGACATCAAAGATATTTTAGAAGAAGTAACACCAGTTGTTGAGAAAATTCGGAAATATTTTCCTGAAACTTGGATCTGGGATTTGATATCAGTTGGGTAGGTACTTTATGTCTTTCTATGCATTCATTCTTTGTATTGATGCAAATTTCATAAGCAACAACAACACAAGTGTAAGCTAAGGGGAAAACAAGCACTTAAGTGATGTTCCAATGTAATTAAACACTATGAGGTAATAGTCTTAGGAAAATGCTGGATTGACAGTCAAATAAGTATCTGACTGTGTCAGAGTAAGTAAAAATGTTATTGTGAAATAGTTGTGGACTGGTCAGATCTACATTCAGTTTGTTAAATTATAAAACTATCTACCTTTGAAATGTCAAGGAATGTATTTGAATTCTTTTGAAGTTTAATCCAAGGTTAAGATGATTTACTGCATTTATTCAGGGCACCAGTAGTCCAGATTGTATGAAAGTATAGCATATTTATACTCACGTACTCATTAAAAGGCATGTGCTTAGCTAACCAGCACAGCCATTCTGCTTTAAATTAGTCTGTACTTTTTTACTATATAAAGTCAACAATAATAACATAATTGCATTTTTATATGTGTTTTGTGAACATTAATATTAACAGAAAAGTACTGATTAACAATGAAATACCTTTTTTGACATAATGCATACACTTTACACACTTTTTATAGAAATACCTACATTTGAAAATTGTTTTGATTTAGAAAAAATATATATAGATAAAGACTTTAGTACAATCTCCAGTTTTACATTTCCATCTCCCTTCAACTGTCCAGTGGATTTTATAGTTTTCTGTTTTTATTCATATTCTAATAAAATTGAGTCACAATATTTGAACAATTTTAATTTTCTCTCCTTTATATTTATTTTGTAATAATGTTCTTGTCTTCTTATCAGTTATAGATACTCTATGTATAAACTTCCCAGTCTGATAGTGTGTATTGTTCTCCATTCCCTTTCAAGTAATATTTTTGGAACAAGCCATTAGACCTCAGGAATTTGTTTAAAATGTTCAGATTTGTAAAGTAATACTTACTTTTTTCTCTTGTCTTGGTTGGCTCTGCCCCGCTCCGTTCGCCCTTGCTAACACTCGGGCTCTCTCCGCTCCCTTGCCCCCTATTCCCTCCCGCCCCCACTACCTCTGCATTTATAGTAATCACAGCCACACCCACAGCTCACCCTCACATCACCTTCACCAATCACAGCTCCTCAAGTCATATCACATTATACCACACCAACTTGCTCCACACAAAATACTCCCAATCACTTTCATTCCCACTAGGCATTTTTTACATCACCCACACTACTTCTCCATCCACATATAGTGCAATCCTATAATTCCTATTCAGACCCCCCCCCCACCTAGAAACAACTTAAACTTTATAACCATGACTATCACACAACTAAGTCTAGTCTGTCTTCTCATAATTCTTTACAACACCACAAGTTATCACTCTAGCAATATCCCTAAACTTAGTAGCACAACACTACATTATGCACTCTCGTATACAGACACCACACATTATAATAATATCTGCCCACAGTTATTCAAGAACTACATAATGGACCAATTCAGAACTAAATACATATGCTCTCATTCCTACTCCAAAAACACACAATACTTTCTCACAGTCCTCACCAAACTCCAACATCTGTATAACCATTTTAACTCCAGGCTCACCATTAGTGGGGATATCCACCCAACCCAGGCCCAAATCCATCCTGTCCAACACAAACTGCTCCAACACAAATGTCAGAACATAACACCCCCACTTTCTTCATCCCTGGGCAAATCAACAACAGCAGCAAAACCAACCATCTTTTAATGCTAAATATTAATATTAGAAATATCAAAAATAAAATACCTGAACTCCAGGCCACAATTCCACACTACTCCCCAGACATAGTTGCTTTAACAGAAACCTGGCTAAATAAAAAATATAGCTAACTCAGAAGTTCTCCCTACCGGCTACATTATCATTAGACAAGACAGACCACTTCGTAAAGGAAGTGGAACTGCCTTACTGTACAAGTCCAACTTAACTGTCCATCAATTACCAAACTCCTACCCCTCCCCCAATAATTGGGACATACTTATCTCACAACTTCAACTTCACTTTAAAAAGGTCATCACCACAATTGTGATCTATATTCAACCTGGTAATACACCTGCTAGCCTTGAAGACTTCTTATCCTGGTGTTCTTCCACATACTCACAAGAAACCCTTATTCTAGGGCACTTCAACCTAGATTGGTTCACCTGTATATCAGAACCACCAAGTAATCTAATAAATCTCCATGGCTACCAGCAGCTAGTCCAAATTCCAACTAGATGTGATAAAAATTCTAAAAGGGAATCCATCCTTGACTGGTTCCTAACTAACAACCCCACATTGTGCCCTCACACAGGCAGTCTCCCAGACACCTTAAGTGACCACAACATAATATACTTTATACGTAGCAGAACAAGCATATGCAAAACCACTAACTATATATCCACTAGAAACACAAAAAACTTCTCTCCTGTGGTCCTCAAACTTTACTCTGTAACTGTGACTGGACCCCCCTAAAAACCCTCCCACTTGACCAGGCTGTAGCATATTTCAACAAAACATTTCTACAACATCATCTAGTCACTGTCACTCCATTGCGCAAAATCAAGGTTAGAACCTCTACAAACCCCTGGCTCAGTAAAGAAACCAAACAAATCCTCAAGTCCAGAGACACTGCCTGGCTTTACTATCAAAAAAATCAAAGAAATACAAAGCCTAACTAAGTACCAAGAACTGTGCAACCATGCAAAAAAATGCATTAGGCTGGACAAAAAATCCTACTACACAACATTACAAACTAAATACCAACACAACCTGCAAAAATTTTGGAAAAATGTAAACCAGCTACTAAAATCCACCCAAAAGGCTACCCCCAAACCAACTACCCCTGACACTAAAGTTCCCATCGAAACACAGTTCAACTCCCACTTTGTGAATTCAGTTCTATCCTTAGTATCACAGGACAGTTCCTTCCTCACTATCCCCCCCAACACAAATAACACTAATACAAGCTTTACCCTCAAAACATTTTCCACCACTTCAATCAAAAGCATGCTCTCCAAACTAAAAACCTCATCAACAGCAGCCAACCTACTCCCCAGCTATTTCTTGAAACTCACAGCAGATGCTATTGCTATCCCAGTCTCCACTCTCATAAACAGATCAATTGTTGAAAACTATGTGCCCAAACTCTGGAAAATATCCTATGTTACACCCCTACATAAAAGTGGGACCTCCACTGAACTTAATAACTACAGACCCATTGCTTTGCTCTCCCCCCTGGCCAAAATCCTAGAAAAATTCATCCATACCCAGATGCTAAACTATTTCCTAGACAGCAACATCCTGTCACCTACTCAGCATGGTTTCAGACCTGCCCATAGTACCACTACAGCCCTACTCTGCTTCACAGACACAGTACACCATCTCAAAATGAAGGCCTACAAGTGTCAACTCTTTTTTTGGATATGTCCAAAGCATTTGACGCAGTCTCACACCAAATCCTGCTAAACAAACTAAACCAATATCATCTATCAAATTCCACTCTTACCTGGTTCCAAAGCTACTTAACTGACAGGTACCAAGCTGTGAAATGGGAAAATTCTCTCTCTCCTCAGCTGCCCATAACTATAGGAGTCCCACAGGGTTCTATCTTAGGACCACTACTATTCACAGTCTTCACAAATGACCTCCATACCTGCACACAGCATGCATCTATAATTCAGTATGCAGATGACACTACCTTAATCTGTGCTGCACAAAACATTCCCACCCTCCTGCAAACAACTCAACTAGCATTCTCTGACGTTGAAAACTACCTTACCAAAGCCCAACGTATCCTCAATCCAAAGAAAACTCAGCTTATGATTATAACCAGTTCTAACAAAAACACTGATAACAGTTAATTCACTATCTACTCCACAAATGCTGCTCCAATTGCTCCAGTGGCACAGGCTCAGCTATTGGGGATAACCATAGACTCCCACCTAAAATTTGATAGTCATCTCAACTTAACTATTAAAAAAGTACATACCAAACTGTGGTCACTCTACCATATCAAATCATTTCTAACCAACAACACAAGATCAGCCATTGCTCGCTCCCAACTTCTATCCACCCTACTCTATACATCTCCCATTCTGACTAATCTCAACAAAACTGAACTAAGCAAAATGGAAGCCTGCTATAACAGAATTGCCCGCTTTGCTGAAAATTGCTCATATAGAACTCATCACTGTACTGCTTTGAGACAGCTCCACTGGCTTGAACTGCCCAACCTCCTAACCTGCAATCATCTCTGCCTCTGTCATTCTATCTGTTACCTCCCCAATAAGTGTCCTGCCCTCAAAAACCTAGTACAACATCACTGAGCCAAAAGGCCTCTTAGATCATCAAGCAAACTACTACTCGAAGTCAACAACAGCTACAGTAGCTTTGGAGATGCACTATATAGTAGTTCAGTGGCTAAAAAATGGAACTCTGTCCCTACTAGAATTCAAAACACATCATCCAAAGCCTCCTTTAAAGACCTCATCAGGCAACACCTCAAGCAAAGTTGGCAGTGCCATTATTGCTTCCCAGGCTAGTGAAAGTGGATAACATATACATACTAAATCTAGACCACTTGATAATAGTTTTCGATGTTACTCACAAACACTGGCTAATCTACAATGTATGTACTGTACCTGTGTACTATGTATGTATTCTACCTATGTTCCAAATTTCAGCTGTGCACCACAAATCTATTAATTACCTTTATTTTTAAAATTAATATTTTTTGTTTGTTCTCTCCACTGTAACTGTTTATGTGCCACATACCACTGTAAAAACATGTCTCTTGTAATTTGTGTGTATACTGATCATGTCTAAATAACTAAATGTGTCTGTAATTTTTCTTTGTGGAGCTTTTCTCCCTGGGCCTCTGCTGAAAAAGGGCCTTTTTGGCTCAGTCAGACACCCCTGGTTAACAAATGTAAAATAAAATAAATAAATAAAATAAAAAATTAATTCCATATTAAGTTCTTCTGTTTTCCATCCTAGTCACTTTCTTTTCATATCTATAGAGCTTTTCATGTTCATGTTTTGGACTTATGAACGATTTATTTCTATCCCTTCATTCCTTGCTGTCATATCGGCGGGTTCCTGTTAGATGACCGAAGATGCATTCTATCAAATGCGTCTTGGCTGACCTTAAAACAATGAAAAGGCAAAATAGCGAAGCGGCTTTTAAGCAAATTCTTTCCCAGGGGAAGAATTCACTTGGCCGCTTCCGTTACTTTGCCGTTTTTGGCACTGTAGTGCGATCTCGGAGTTGACCTATTTAAGTAGGGGTGGTGGGGGGCACAGCCCCCTTCATTGGGGGTGTTGGGGGCAAAGCCCCCCACTTTATGTATTATTTATTTTTTTTTTCTTTTTTTTGGAACAGCAATTTTTTTCCCTTGGAAAAAAATCACTGTTCTGAGCTTTCGAGATTGTAAGCTTTTGTTTACACGGGGTCGATTATTCATCGTTCACTTTTTTAAGCATTCGATGATATAATATAGACCCCATATAGGCTATGCCCTCTGACATTCCCAAAACATATCTATCATTCCACATATTGTTCTGTGTTTTGGTCTATCTATGTCCAAGCAATGTTTTTTGTACACCCCTCACCTTGCATCCACCATAAATTACTTCTAGTTATGATTCTATCTCTACTTGTGTTAAAGTCAGATGTTCTTCATCTCACATTGCTGCAGTCCTTACATATGGGTAGTCCGCTGTCCTCGGTCGGCCCGAATACCAAAGTATTAGGCTGACGTCGGTCAAGGTGCTTTAGACTGACATCAGAACGTCAGGGTACAAAAGCGCATGACCGACGTCATATCCTCAGTCTTTTTTGCCGCATGGTCCGATGCAGAAGCAGCGTTGCAAGTGCCGTTCGGCGTTCTGAAATTTTTCGAGTTCGGAGTTTCAGACCGAATCCAAGTTGGCTAAGTACCCCGTTGGGGAATATTTTGGTTTTTTCTTGCCTCAGTGTATTACCGGATGTCAGAAAAAGTGAATAACTGTATTTCTTGTGGGAAACAGATACCGCATAGGGATTATCATTCTTTGTGCATTCCTTGTTTGGGGCCTGAGCACGACGTTGTTGGGTGTCGCTTTTGTGCTAGGTTCAATAAGCGCACTATTAAGCGAAGGTTAGATTGTGCTATGCTGGTCTTCGGTAAGCGGTGCAATTATAATATGCTGTCGGACTCTCCGGCGCCCGCAGCTCCGAAGAAGCGCAAAGACAAAACAGTTAAACCCAGGCAAGATGAGTCGTCCGTTCCGGACGCCGGTTCTTTAGAGGCTTCAGTGGAACCGGTGGTTCCGACGGAGACTTCTTTGGAGTCTCAGGGGGAGACTTTGATTTTGCAGGATGTGGCCTCTCAGGAGGCAGGTCAGGCTGAAGGGGCTTCTCAGGTTACTGTACTCCCCTCCCTTCCTAGGGTGGTTAGGCCCTCTCCTTCTGTTTCCAAGGCTTCTCCCAGAGGCAGGCCAGGTTTGGCTTCTGTTGGTGTCACTCCTAGTTCAGCAGGGTCTGTGCCTAAGAAGCACATGCTTAAAATGGCAGAAGATTTGATTACACTGATTAGAGGTTCTTTGCCCCCTCCTGATAAGAGGCCTAGGGTGGAGCCAGAATTGGGAAGTTTTGAGCAGGCTTCGGATGTTTCAGAGTCTTGACTGAAGACTTGCAGGAGTACTCTCCTTATTCTGATTCTGATGCAGATGATTCCACTCCTTCTGCTTCTCCTCCAGAGGATTTTTCTTTTCAGAGACACTTCATTCTATGAGGAACATTTTAAGTGGGAAGGTCAGGACTTCTCTGATTCTCGGAAAAGGCTTAGGGAATTTTGCTTTTACCCCAACACAGGCCCTTGGCTATACCTCCTGTTCTGGATGTTGTGGAAGATGTGTTTTCAGAGGCTTCACTTAATCCTGATTCTCTGCCTCCTGCCTGTTAAACCGGATAGGTATTACAGGGTGCCTGAGGCTCATAAATATCTTTATAAGAGTCCTAGGGCGGACCCAGAAACTATTAGTCAGGGACCTAAGGGTGTTAAGGCCTCTGTTGTAAAGAATCCGGTTCCTCTAGATAAAGAGGCCAGAGCTTTGGATAGATGGGGAAAGAAGGTCTATACTTCTTCTACCTTAGCTATGAGGGCTTTGAATTGCCAGTTTCATATGTTGAAATATCAAAACTTTCTTCTTTCTCAATTGAAGTCTAAGGTGGATGCTCTGGCGGAAGGCATTGAGTGTAAAGAATTACAAGATTTGGTGCATGTCTCTGAGCAGGTGGGTAAGCATTCATTACAATGTGGTTTTGATGCTGTGCAGGCCTCGTCTAGGGTGGCTGCCACTGGTTCAGTTCTTCGCAGGCACGCCTGGCTGAAGGATCAGAATTTATCTGACCATGTTAAGACAAGGATTTTGGATGCTCCTTTGCAGTCTGATGTGTTGTTTGGTTCACCTGTGGAGTCAGTCTTGAAGAAAATGGAAGACAAGGCTAAGTCTATGCAGGCTGTTAAAGATTTTTGCAAGTTCAGCCTCCAAGTTTAGTAGGAATTGGCCTGCTAAGGGGTGGACATATCCTTCTTATGATTCTCAGTCTAGGGGTAGATCTAGACGTGGTAGGGGCAGAGCTCAGGGTTCTTTCAGACCTAGAACAGGGAGTTCACCTGCACAATCTTCGGGTGAGGGCAGGGGCCAGTCCTTTCGTAAACAGGCCCAATGACCTACTTTTTCAGCTGCCAGATCCTTCTTGCCTGGCAGCACCTTTGAGAGGAAGGTTGGCACTCTTCAAGGAAAATTGGATTTTGATTACCCAAGACAAATGGGTATTGGATATCATACACCAAGGTTACAAGTTTTATTTCCATACCTTGCCTCCTTTCAAAGGCATGCCAGACGTTCCTCCGCAGCAAAGACTAGAGGCTCACAAACAAATTTCTCTACTACTTCAATTAGGGGCCATACAACCGGTCCCTCGGCCAGAAGTGGGCCTAGGATTTTATTCTCGCCTGTTTCTAGTACCAAAGAAAGGGAACACGTGGAGACCAATTTTGGATTTATCTATCCTCAACACATATCTGGACATTCCCAAGTTCAAAATGTTGACGTTACATCAGCTTTTACCTCTGCTGGGCAAAGATCACTGGATGGTGACTCTGGATCTCAAGGAGGCTTATCTTCATGTTCCTATCAGGCTCAGTTGCAGGAAGTATCTGCGTTTTCGAGCTGGGACTTCTCATTATCAGTTCTCTGCATTGCCCTTTGGCTTATCTACTGCGCCCAGAGTGTTCACGAAGGTTCTGGCTCCAGTGGTAGCTTTCTTCAGGCTAAGAGGAATACAAATCTATCCTTATCTGGACGATTGCCTGATTCCGGCCCAAGGAAAGGACGAACTTCTTCATCATTTACAGTATGTGATGACAGTGTTAAGATGCCTGGGGTATTCTGTGAACGAAATAAAGTCCAGTCTAGTACCCTCTCAGGGCATGTGCTTTCTGGGTGTGAGACTGAATACAGCATCCCAGATGGCCTTTTTGACCCCAGACAAACAAAAGAATCTTTCTCTTTACTTTCACCAATTGTCTCGTCAGTCCAGGCTGACTGCAAGGACAGTCCTTCAAGCCTTGGGGTTCATGGCATCTTGTATTCTGGTACTTCCCAATGCCAAACTGCATATGAGGAAGCTACAATGGTATCTCAAAAATGTATGGACGCAGCACTGCCAAGATTTGGACACTGTCATTCAGATAATACCTTGCATTCAAAAGGAATTTTTGTGGTGGGCTCAGGAATGTCACCTAAACAAGGGACTCTCTGTGACCCGACCAGAGGCGAGTCAGATTCTAACGACAGATGCCTCAGACAAAGCTTGGGGAGCTCATCTAAATGGAAAATGGGTACAAGACACGTGGCCTGCCAGACTTCAACATTTACATATCAACTTGAAGGAGATGTTAGCAGTCCAATTTGCATTGATAGCTTTCAAGGATTTACTTCTTCCAGGGCAGGTGTTGATTCAAACAGACAACACAACTGTCATGTGGTACATCAACAAGCAAGGGGGACGCATTCATATCCTCTATGCAGACAAGCAATGATTTTGTGGGAGACTGCTCTCAGTTTACAGCTAAATCTTCAGGCAAGGTTTCTGCCAGGAGCACAGAACTCCTTAGCAGATGTGTTGAGCAGACAAATTATGGATCCCCACGAGTGGAAATTGGATCCTCATGTATTTCAGAAATTGACAGTGTTATGGGGAACTCCAGACATAGATCTGTTCGCTTCTCCACTAAATTACCAGCTGCCAAAGTTTTGCACAAAAAGGTTTCATCCCACAGCTTGGAAAGTGGATGCTGTCTCATTCAATTGGAGCAATCTTCACATGTATGCCTTTCCACCTCTGCCTCTCCTCCCAAAGGTACTCCTGAAGGTCAGACAGGACAAGCCAAACATGGTTTTAATAGCTCCGGATTGGCCTCGACAGCACTGGTACCCATTACTGAGAAGTCTGGTATGGAAGCCTCCATGGCCGTTGCCTTCGATTCCTCACCTGCTGTCTCAGGAGAACAGTCATTTACTCAATGTCAAACTTCACTCTCTACATCTAACAGCCTGGCATATTCTGTTTTAAACCCTGGAGGGGCTCAGCTTCCACAACAAGTTTTGAATGTTATTTTGGAGGCCAGAAGGCCTAGTACAAGGAAAGTTTACGCAGATAAATGGAGGAGATTTTTATTTTGGAGTACAGCAAAGGACTTTGATGTTTCTAAACCTAATCTAAGTGTTGCTCTTCAATACCTTACTGAGTTATTGGACAAAGGTTTGTCCTTCTCCTCTATAAAGGTTCATGCTGCAGCAATTTCTGCTCACTATGACTGTGACCCACCATTATTTTCTCATCCTTTGTTTAAGCAATTCCTTAGAGGGGCAAAGAATATAAGACCCCCACGTAGAGCTCCTACTCCTGCTTGGGATCTCAATTTTGTGTTGGAGAAACTCACTCTACAACCTTTTGAGCCTGCAGCATCTGCAGAGTTGAAATATTTATCATGGAAGACTGCTTTTTTGTTGGCCATTACCTCTGCGAGAAGGGTTTCTGAATTACAGGCCCTTATGGCGGTTGAGCCTTTCTTAATTTTCCACAAGGATAGGGTGTCTTTGCGTACTAACCCTTCTTTTATGCCTAAAGTGGTTTCTAGTGTGGCTTTAAACCAAACTATTCATTTGCCTACTTTTTATGCAAACCCCAAAATAAAGGGAGAGGATTTTGCACACTTTGGATATACACAGACAGTTGCGATATTATTTGAGCAGAACTAAAGGGTTCAGGCAGTCTCAGCAGTTGTTTGTTTCTTTTGCTTTGGGTTCTCAGGGCAAACCAGTTTCAAAACAAACTATTTCTAAGTGGATTGGTTTTGTATTACTTTCTGTTATTCCCATCATGGTAAGGAGATTCCAGCTGGGATTAGGCCTCATTCCACTAGGGCTACTGCCACTTCTACAGCTTTTTTAAGGGGGTTGGCTACTAAAGATATTTTGGAAGCAGCTACTTGGAGTTCAGTGCATACTTTCTCTAAGCATTACCACCTTCCACTTTACTCTAAATCTAGGGCTGGATTTGCCACTGCAATTTTACAGGGCATTTTGGCAGCCCCTAATGCTTTTTAGTTTGGCCATCCTCCCTTACCTCTGCTTTGGGATTCTACCCATATGTAAGGACTGCAGCAATGTGAGATGAAGAACATAGTACAGTTTTGTACCTACCATAAATGTAGATGTTCGAAGATCTACATTGCTGCAGTCCAATTTACCCTCCCTCATTCCCCTCTGTAGTTAGAGGTGGTGGTGTGGTTTGGGTTGTACATATTGTAAATATGGTTAGTGCAGGGGTGGTTGGTTATTTTTTGGCTGTTTTTTGGCTTTAGCCTTTGTTGTTAGGCCTTCTGACATCTGGGGCAAGAAAAGACTGAGGATATGACGTCGGTCATGCGCTTTTGTACCCTGACGTTCTGATGTCAGTCTAAAGCGCCTTGACCGACGTCAGCCTAATACTTTGGTATTCGGGCCGACCGAGGACAGCGGACTACCCATATGTAAGGACTGCAGCAATGTGGATCTTCGAACATCTACATTTATGGTAGGTACAAAACTGTACTTTATTCTAGTTCTCCCTTAAAAAATGTCAACTTCAGCAGAACGGATATAGCAGTATCTATTCAGGAAAGTAAACCCTGCAGCTCTATTAATCTACACTCCCTTTCCAATAGTTTGATAATATTCATCTATTCCTTCTTTAGTCTGTCATTAAATGAGCTCTTAGTGCTGTCTTAACCCCTTTCTACTTTAAAGTATGCAAGCTTTCTTTTTCAAGTTCATTGTATATTAACACTTGATATATCTCTTCTCTAAGCTTTTCCTGTTGTCCCTTTTCTTTTCTGTTTGTGCCAAGCCCATTTTTACATGCTTATTAAGTTCTGTTCTGATATTGATCTATCACCAGTGTTTATAGCATGTACATATGATCAGAAATATATCTGTCCAAAATGTCTGTCTCTATCACTTTCCTCCTTTCTCTATTACATATAAGAAAATAATCCAGTCTACAGCTTTACTTACCTTCTCTTTGTGAATAAGTATATGTTATCTTCTCCCATTCATTTCTTTCTATATGTGTATTAATTTAAATCATGTTTTCTTATCCTTTTAACCACTTTTGGGCTTTGGTATTGTATTTTTTTTTTTTTTACTATTTAACTTGTCTGATTCAGTCTCAAGGTAATATTGAGTTCTCGTCCCACTATTTGTATATCTTCTTTTTCCACTCTTTCATACAATTAGTAAAGAATTCATCAAAAGTACTGGGTCATCTGCATACGGGCTATAGATATTATGAATCACAATTTTGTTGTTCAAAATTATGCCTTTCTTATTATCCATCTCTCCGTCACACTTATCTTACATGTTTCAGTTGTTGTTTTTCGATGCTTGTGAATCATAATTACTGCTCCTTTTCCTCCTGCAGGCCTATGGTTTGTATATTCTGATTGATGTTCTTCATCTCACATTGCTGCAGTCCTTACACTTGGGTAGTCCGCTGTCCTCGGTCGACCCGAATATCAAAGTATTAGGCTGACGTCGGTCAAGGCGCTTAAGACTGACATCAGGACGTCAGGGTACAAATGCGCATGACCGACGTCATATCCTCAGTCTTTTTTGCCGCATGGTCCGATGCAGAAGCAGCGTTGCAAGTGCCGTTCGGCGTTCTGAAATTTTTCGAATTTGGAGTTTCAGACCGAGTCAAAGTTGGCTAAGTACCCGTTGGGAATATTTTAGTTTTTCTTGCCTCAGTGGTTTACCGGATGTCAGAAAAAGTGAATAACTGTATTTCTTGTGGGAAGCAGATACCGCATAGAGATTATCATACTTTGTGTATTCCTTGTTTGGGGCCTGAGCACGACGTTGTTGGGTGTCGCTTTTGTGCTAGGTTCAATAAGCGCACTATTAAGCGAAGGTTAGATTGTGCCAGGTTGGTCTTCGGGAAGCGGTGCAATTATAATATGCCGTCGGATGCTCCGCCGCTTCTTCAAGAAGCGCAAAGACAAAGCAGCTAAACCCAGGCAAGAAGAGTCGTCCGTGCGGACGCCGGTTCTTTAGAGGCGTCAGTGGAACCGGTGGTTCCGACGGAGGCTTCTCTGGAGTCCCAGGGGGAGACTTTGATATTGCAGGATGTGGCCTCTCAGGAAGCAGGTCAGGCTGAAGGGGCTTCTCAGGTTTCTGTACTCCCTTCCCTTCCTAGGGTGGTTAGGCCCTCTCCTTCTGTTTCCAAGGCTTCTCCCAGAGGCAGGCCAGGTTTAGCTTCTGTTGGTGTCACTCCTAGTTCAACAGGATCTGTGCCCAAGAAGCACATGCTTAAAATGGCAGAAGATTTAATTTCTTTGATTAGAGGTTCTTTGCCCCCTCCTGATAAGAGGCCTAGGGTGGAACCAGAGTTGGGGAGTTTTGAGCAGGCTTCGGATGTTTCAGAGTCTTCGGCTGAAGACTTGCAGGAGTACTCTCCTTATTCTGATTCTGATGCAGATGATTCCACTCCTTCTGCTTCTCCTCCAGAGGATTTTTCTTTTTCAGAGACTCTTCATTCCATGAGGGAACATTTTAAGTGGGAAGGTCAGGACTTCTCTGATTCCAGGAAAAGGCTTAGGGAATTTTGCTTTTACCCCAGCATAGGCCTTTGGCTATACCACCTGTTCTGGATGTTGTGGAAGATGTGTTTGCAGAGGCTTCACTTAATCCTGATTCTTTGCCTCCTGCTCCTGTTAAACCGGATAGGTATTACAGGGTGCCTGAGGCTCATAAATATCTTTATAAGAGTCCTAGGGCGGACCCAGAAACTGTTAGTCAGGGACCTAAGGGTGTCAAGGCCTCTGTTGTAAAAATCCGGTTCCTCCAGATAAAGAGGCCAGAGCTTTGGATAGATGGGGAAAGAAAGTCTATACTTCTTCCACCTTAGCTATGAGGGCTTTGAATTGCCAGTTTCACATGTTGAAATATCAAAACTATCTTCTTTCTCAATTGAAGTCTAAGGTAGATGCTCTGGCGGAAGGCATTGAGTGTAAAGAATTACAAGATTTGGTGCATGTCTCGGAACAGGTGGGTAAGCATTCTTTGCAATGTGGTTTTGATGCTGTACAGGCCTCGTCTAGGGTGGCTGCCACTGGTTCAGTTCTTCGCAGGCACGCCTGGCTGAGAGATCAGAATTTATCTGACCATGTTAAGACAAGGATTTTGGATGCTCCTTTACAGTCTGATGTGTTGTTTGGTTCACCTGTGGAGTCAGTCTTGAAGAAAATGGAAGACAAGGCTAAGTCTATGCAGGCTGTTAAGGATTTTTTGCAAGTTCAGCCTCCAGTTTAGTAGGAATTGGCCTGCTAAGGGGTGGACGTATCCTTCTTATGATTCTCAGTCTAGGGGTAGATCTAGACGTGGTAGGGGCAGAGCTCAGGGTTCCTTCAGACCTAGAACTGGGAGTTCACCTGCACAGTCTTCGGGTGAGGGCAGGGGCCAGTCCTTTCGTAAACAGGCCCAATGACCTACCTTTTCAGCTGCCAGATCCTTCTTGCCTGGCAGCACCTTTGGGAGGAAGATTGGCACTCTTCAAGGAAAATTGGAGTTTGATTACTCAAGACAGATGGGTATTGGATATCATACACCAAGGTTACAAGTTTTATTTCCATACCTTGCCTCCTTTCAAAGGCATGCCAGACGTTCCTCCTCAGCAAAGACTAGAGGCTCACAAACAAATTTCTCTGCTACTTCAAATAGGGGCCATACAACCGGTCCCTCTACCAGAAGTGGGCCTAGGATTTTATTCTCGCCTGTTCCTAGTACCAAAGAAGGGGAACACGTGGAGACCAATTTTGGATTTATCTATCCTCAACACATATCTGGACATTCCCAAGTTCAAAATGTTGACGTTACAACAGCTTTTGCCTCTGCTGGGCAAAGATCACTGGATGGTGACTCTGGATCTCAAGGAGGCTTACCTTCATGTTCCTATCAGGCCCAGTTGCAGGAAGTATCTGCGTTTTCGGGCTGGGACTTCTCATTATCAGTTCTCTGCATTGCCCTTTGGCTTATCTACTGCGCCCAGAGTGTTCACGAAAGCTCTGGCTCCAGTGATAGCTTTCTTCAGGCTAAAAGGAATACAGATCTATCCTTATTTGGACGATTGCCTGATTCTGGCCCAAGAAAAGGACGAACTTCTTCATCATTTACAGTATGTGATAGCAGTGCTAAGATGCCTGGGGTATTCTGTGAACGAAATAAAGTCCAGTCTAGTACCCTCTCAGGACATGTGCTTTCTGGGTGTGAGACTGAATACAGCATCCCAGATGGCCTTTTGACCCCGGACAAACAAAAGAATCTTTCTCTTTACTTCCATCAATTGTCTCATCAGTCCAGGCTGACTGCAAGGACAGTCCTTCAAGCCTTGGGGTTCATGGCATCTTGTATTCTGGTGCTTCCCAATGCCAAACTGCATATGAGGAAGCTACAATGGTATCTCAAAAATGTATGGACACAGCACTGCCAAGATATGGACACTGTCATTCAGATAATACCTTGCATTCAAAAGGAGTTTTTGTGGTGGGCTCAGGAATGTCACCTAAACAAGGGACTCTCTGTGACCCGACCAGAGGCGAGTCAGATTCTAACAACAGATGCCTCGGACAAAGCTTGGGGAGCTCATCTAAATGGAAAGTGGGTACAAGACACGTGGCCTGCCAGACTTCAACATCTACATATCAACTTGAAGGAGATGTTAGCAGTCCAATTTGCATTAATAGCTTTCAAGGATTTACTTCTTCCAGGGCAGGTGTTGGTTCTAACAGACAACACAACTGTCATGTGGTACATCAACAAGCAAGGGGAACGATTCTTATCCTCTATGCAGACAAGCAATGATTTTGTGGGAGACTGCTCTCAGTTTACAGCTGAATCTTCAGGCAAGGTTTCTGCCGAGCACAGAACTCCTTAGCAGATGTGTTGAGCAGACAAATTATGGATCCCCACGAGTGGAAATTGGATCCTCATGTATTTCAGAAATTGACAGTGTCATGGGGAACTCCAGACATAGATCTGTTCGCTTCTCCACTAAATTACCAGCTGCCAAAGTTTTGCACAAAAGGTTTCATCCCACAGCTTGGAAAGTGGATGCTCTTTCATTCAATTGGAGCAATCTTCATGTATATGCCTTTCCACCTCTGCCTCTCCTCCCAAAGGTACTCCTGAAGGTCAGACAGGACAAGCCAAAGATGATTTTAATAGCTCCAGATTGGCCTCGACAGCACTGGTACCCATTACTGAGAAGTCTGGTACGGAGCCTCCATGGCCTTTGCCTTGATTCCACACCTGCTGTCTCAGGAGAACAGTCATTTACTCAATGTCAAACTTCACTCTCTTCACCTAACAGCCTGGCATATTCTGATTTAAACCCTGGAGGGTCTCAGCTTCCACAGCAAGTTTTGAATGTTATTTTGGAGGCCAGAAGGCCTAGTACAAGGAAAGTGTACGCAGATAAATGGAAGAGATTTTTATTTTGGAGTACAGCAAAGGAATTTGATGTTTCTCAGCCTAATTTAAGTGTGGTTCTTCAATATCTTGCTGAGTTACTGGACAAAGGTTTGTCCTTCTCTTCTATTAAGGTTTATGCTGCAGCAATTTCTGCTCACTATGACTGTGACCCACCATTGTTTTCTCATCCTTTGTTTAAGCAATTCCTTAGAGGGGCAAAGAATATAAGACCCCCACGTAGAGCTCCCAAAATAAAGGGGAAAAGATTTTGCACACTTTGGATATACACAGGCAGTTGAGATATTATTTGAACAGAACTAAAGGATTCAGGCAGTCTCAGCAGTTATTTGCTCCTGCTTGGGATCTCAATTTTGTGTTGGAGAAACTCACTCTACAACCTTTTGAGCCTGCAGCTACTGCCGAGTTGAAATTTTTATCATGGAAGACTGCTTTTTTGTTGGCCATTACCTCTGCGAGAAGGGTTTCTGAATTACAGGCCCTTATGGCGGTTGAGCCTTTCTTAATTTTCCATAAGGATAGGGTATCTTTGCGTACTAATCCTTCCTTTATGCCTAAAGTGGTTTCTAGTGTGGCTTTAAACCAAACTATTCATTTGCCTACTTTTTATGCAAACCCCCAAAATAAAGGGGAAAAGATTTTGCACACTTTGGATATACACAGGCAGTTGAGATATTATTTGAACAGAACTAAAGGATTCAGGCAGTCTCAGCAGTTATTTGTTTCTTTTGCTTTGGGTTCTCAGGGCAAGCCTGTGTCAAAACAAACTATTTCTAAGTGGATTGGGTTTTGTATTGCTTTCTGTTATTCCCATCATGGTAAGGAGATTCCAGCTGGGATTAGGCGGCACAGTGGTGCAGCGGTTAACGTTGTCACCTCACAGCAAGAGGTTCTCCGGTTCGATTCTCGGCTGGGGTGCCTTCTGTGTGGAGTTTGCATGTTCTCCCTGTGTTCGCGTGGGTTTCCTCCGGGTACTCCGGTTTCCTCCCACATTCCAAAGACATGCATCTGGAGCATTTCTCCCCGGGCCTCCGCTGAAAACAGGCTCTGTGGAACCTAGTCGGACTTTCCCGGTCAACAAATGATAAATAAATAAAAATAAATAAATAAATTAGGCCTCATTCCACTAGGGCTACTGCCACTTCTACAGCTTTTTTGAGGGGGGTGGCAACTAAAGATATTTTGGAGGCAGCTACTTGGAGTTCAGTGCATACTTTCTCTAAGCATTACCACCTTCCACTTTACTCTAAATCTAGGGCTGGTTTTGCCACTGCAATTTTACAGGGCATTTTGGCAGCTCCTACTGCTTTATAGTTTTTGCCATCCTCCCTTACCTCTGCTTTGGGATTCTACCCAAGTGTAAGGACTGCAGCAATGTGAGATGAAGAACATAGTACAGTTTTGTACCTACCATAAATGTAGATGTTCGAAGATCCACATTGCTGCAGTCCAATTTACCCTCCCTCCTTCCCCTCTGTAGTTAGAGGCGGTTGTGTGGTTTGGGTTGTGAATATTGTGGATAGTGTATATTTTGTACATATGATTAGTGCAAGGGTGGTTGGTTGTTTTTTGCTGTCTTTTGGTTTTGACCTTTCTTTTTAGGGTCTTCTGACATCTGGGGCAAGAAAAGACTGAGGATATGACGTCGGTCATGCGTATTTGTACCCTGACGTCCTGATGTCAGTCTTAAGCGCCTTGACCGACGTCAGCCTAATACTTTGATATTCGGGCCGACCGAGGACAGCGGACTACCCAAGTGTAAGGACTGCAGCAATGTGGATCTTCGAACATCTACATTTATGGTAGGTACAAAACTGTACTTTATAGCTTATGTGCCTCTGTTATTGGGGCTGATTGATGCAGTGTTTTTGGCCTTGTAAAGTGCATCGATGACCGGTTCTCTAGTAATGGTTGGGGGGATTGTGGTATGTGGTATTTTCTTTGGACTATTGGTGGGTGGGGAAATTTGAGCTGAACCTGTCAGCCAAAAAGCTAGCTATGGCTTCCACTTTAGTGTGTGTGATACCATTTACAGTAGTTCTTTGCATTGTTGATTATTTCCCTGAGGTTACAGACATAGCTATAGAAAGCTTTGTGGTTATCCTTTGCCTGTGAAGCTATTTGTTTCTTCAAATTTAGCCTTTGAAATTATTAATTAACCCTGTTTGTGTCCATTTAGCTTGGTCAAGGGTTTTTTGGTGTATAGGTCTTTGTTCCTCCTATGCTTGACCAAAATCTTTTCTTTTGTTGTATAACCAATTAATATTGTGATTCCACCAGGGTGGCTTGTCTTTTGAGTTTGTCTTATTCTTAATATGAGTGGCCACAGATCACTATATACATTCATCAATATGACTGTACAGAGATTTTATAAATAGCTCGGCATTTACTCTGATGTTTACTGGTTTGGGGGTGCTTGGAATTTAGTCAAGCTGTCACTTAATAGAGAGAGCTTAGCCTTGGAATAGTTATTAAAGGTTTTTGGTTTTGCTAGATCCCCGATTAAATGTTTATTTTAAGCAATACTGCCTTATGGTCAGATCTCTTGAGCAAAGACAATAAATTGGAAGAGGAACTTCACTCTCCCATGTTCATGAGTACAAGATCAGAGAACTTTATATCTCTGGTAGAGGAATGGAGCAACTGTTCCTTGATGTTGGTATTAGTGAAGATTAGGAATCCCTGGGCCTGTGCATTTGAAGTGGTGTAGGATTCCCAGTCTTTACACGGGTAGTTGAGGTGCCCTATGACTATCATATTTGGTGAAATGCTGAGGGACTTGAGTATATTGAGATAGTTAGTATGGGTTTCTTGGGACATGGAGAGAGAACTGTAGGTTGCAAAAATATGGCACAAGGCCCTGTTTATGGTGAGTTGCACATGTATGAGTTCCAGTAAGCCATACACTTTAACTAGTCTAGATGTGAGATTGTTTTTAATATAGACTGAGACTTCTCCACCTTTAGTTCCCTCCTGTGTAGTAGCTGATCTAAATTTGTGAAAGGCATTATAACCTTGCCTTGCTGGGGTACTCTCCATGACTTTAAACCATGTCTCTCTTACTACACAGATGTCTACACTCTCCAGGGAAAAGAAGGCTTGGAGGGGGTGGAGTTTCTTGATAAGACGTCTATCATTGAGCAGTACCACCTTCACATATTCCTTCATAGGTTCAGTTACGTTGGGAGGTTTATCAATTTGGCATTGTATAAAAAGGCACTATGGGGTGGAAAATGCCTTTGCCAGTATCCGAAAGCCTAGAGGAGATAATTGCAGACTATCCCTGTCAAAGCAGCCTGGTCCGTCAGCCATGTCGCCCCAGGCTGTCAAATATTGTACATGTTAAAATCAGTCATTTTTTTGTTCGTAATGTGCCATCATCCTTGGAAAAGGTAATATGATGCTCAGTGCTAGGCTCTGCCTGAGACACGTAATCAGTGAGCTTGATCATATCTTTCTTCATATAGTCAATGGAGGTGCATCTTAGGTCATTAATACCCACATGGACTATGACAGAGACATACTGGTACCTGTGGTTCAGTGACCTGAGTGCCTTTGTTACCAGATGGATCAGAGCCCCGAAAAGGCAGCTAACCATGGCTC
Source organism: Protopterus annectens (assembly GCF_019279795.1). NCBI lineage: Eukaryota > Metazoa > Chordata > Ceratodontiformes > Protopteridae > Protopterus > Protopterus annectens. Next base: position 150,091,585 of record NC_056741.1, on the reverse strand, counting down.
TCTCCTTAGTCAGCCTGGTGAGGGGAACATCGGTGTGCCTCACAACAGAATCAGCAATGACCAGGAAATTTGACTGTATGCAAGTTTTCCGTAAGGGCTTAGCAGTAGAGGCATTGGATACAGTGTTACCCTGTGTAGCTGCGGGTAATGTTTTAACAGAGTATTTATGTGATAACTGAGGACCCTTTTTTGACTGTGCTGTGCAGGAGGTCTTACTGTTTTAAGAAGGTTACTTGTAAGTGCCTCAGCATAAGTAGTTTTATGTGTAGAGTTTTTACCCTGTGCAGCAGGCATGGTGCAAATTTCACTGACAACCTCTATAGGATTAGTTTTGGTTGTTTGAGAAAGTTTTGCCTTTACGGTTAAAATGTACTGACACCTCTTGCATACTTTATTTGCTTTATTAAGAATAAGTGGACTGTCAGTGTCCATGAGGCAAGTGCTACAATGTCTTAGAATACCCATCTCAACCAGACTGGCCATAGAGTGAGTTGGAGAGTGCATATCCATGGCTACTGATCTGTAATGGAGGAGTGAGGGCAATTTAAATGTTGAATAGGTCAATAAGACAAGGAACTTAATGAGCAATGCTCAGCTATGCACAAACTAGATGCTCTAGTAGTTAAAAGAAATCTGTCTAGACAGTAAGGATATTTTAAAAGGGACTTAGCCTTTGAGAGATTGCCGTCTACACAAATTACAAGCGGGAATTATGCTGCAAGATACAGTATCATTGACTATACAGATCACTGCTAGGCACTGCTGTGTGGAGAGCAGCAATTCTAATTAAATGTTATAAAAGAGTATAATAGATATTCAACACACAAATAATCAGTTAATGCAGGTGTGACAAAAAATGCAAAAAAAAAAAACAAGTGCCAAAACAGTGGATATGGTAATGCAAGTCTTAGCTTGCCCATAGGTTATGAGCCAGCAGAGGAGATTTGATAAAAAAAAAAAACACAAAGCTCTGTGGACAATCCAAAACAGCACACTTATCTTTCCTTTACACAGTCCCAGGCCAGAAAATCACTCATGACCCCTCTATTCTCACTAAAGTAGAACCAAGGCATTTCTAACTAAAGACTATAAAAAGGGTCAAAAAGTGCAGATATTTAAAACAGAAACAATTAATGCAGCAAAAAACAAGCGCTGAAACAGTGGACAAGGTACTGTAAGTCTTAGCTTATGTAGAGTTTAACAGAAACCAGCAACACTCTTCTTCTGAAGTAACATGATCGTCAAATGTTGCCAAACGCCTTAGGCACAGAGATGCAAATTTTTAAACAAACTAGCCCTCTAACCAATCAAATTAAGGCACAACAAGAATTATTACAGCACTTCCCAGCTCAGAAAGATGTAGGCTGTCCTCTCCTGCCAAAGGAGTACATACCACAAACCTTCTTAATGTAAAATAACTGGTTTGGATCCCAAGTGCTTAAATCAGAACTAAGAGGCTTAGAATAAGAAAAAAACAACTGTGTGCTCACAAGGTGAAACCCAACAAAACCAAAAATAAAACACCTTATAATGAATTGCCAAGCACTGTCTGTAGGAAAACTCCAATTAATAATGTCCAAATGCAATTAGATAAAAAACACACATCAGAAATAACTCCAGTCAAGCGCTTTCATCCTGAAAAATTAGGACTTCATCAGAACAAATTAACAGTGCTAATTATGCACTTAAATACAGTTAAAAATACTCCACCCAGTAATTTAAAACCTAATAATAGTACATGACATCATGTCATCTGCATTCCATGGTTTAAACTTAAAAACATACTCTACACATTACTATAAAATAGTAGCTTTGTATTTTAAAATTGGCATTAAGGAACAACAATCATTGTTTCCTGGACGTACAATGCCATTTAACTTCAATTGCCACAAAAACTCCATTGTTTCAAGTTTGTTTTGCCAATGCCCACCCCTAATGTCTTGCTTAACTATCTATCATATACCAAAACGAAAGCCTGGACAAGAAGGGGAATTTCCAAGTGCCTACTTTGACCATTACAATAATTTGTAACCCTAATTGCATAAAAGTGTCGAGTTGCCAGCCCAGCGCCCAACCTTCCACAGAAGGCACACACATGCGCACACTCACACCTAGGGCCAATTTAGAGTGTCAATCCACCTACAGCATGTCTTTGGGATGTAGGAGGAAACTGGAGCACCCGGAGGAAACCCATGCGACCACAGAGAGGACATGCAGACTCTGCACAGAAGGTACCCCAGCCAAGGATCGAACCGGAGAACCTCTTGCTGTGAGGCAAAGTCCAAAAAAGTTCTGTGCTATGACTAAAGTCCCACCAGACAGCAAACAGCAAAATCCAAAAAAGAGAAGAATGGCAGGACACTGCTGGAGTAACTCCTTCTTTTATTAAAACAATCAAGAAAACAGCCAAGGATAAGCGCTTTCGGGTGTGATACCCTTCATCAGATAGAGAAGACAAACATTTCCATTAATTTAAACTAAAAACCAACCAATCAGCAGTCAATATACTACCCGCCTTTTTTGTAGGGCGGGTTTCAATGGAACCATATCATTTAACCCTGGGCTCCTATGAGCCCTCAGCTCCAATATCCATTTGGATTCAAGTGATTCTGTCAATAACTTTATGTCCCCTCCCCTATTATTTAACCTTATGTTAACCACAGCCCTGAAACTAAAAGTATGTGTGGGGTGCTGTTCAATGTGCCTATAAAGAGCATTATGCACATTTTTATTTCTGATATTAGAAAGGTGCTGCAAAATTCTGATCTTAAACATATTGTTGGTCTTCCCAACATAATAAGCTGTGCACTGTTCACATGTAGCCAAGTAAACTATATGACTAGTCCTACAAGTAGCCCTTGCCTTGAGGTAGTAAATCTTGCCAGTAACAGGATGTTTAAAGGCCGTGTCCTTATTAATAGAAGGACAGGCTTTGCACAAGCCACAGGGAACACTGCCCGGGCTGTCCTTGAACGGAATAGAGGTGGTAATAACTCTTTCAGTGCAAAGGATGTCCTTCAGATTTGTTTCTCTTGCATCCAAAGCTGGGTCTGGTTCCTATTAGGCCTTTTAACTTATTGTCACTTCTTAAGATGTTCCAATTTTTAAAAACAATAGTTTTGATATCTTTTATATTACTGCTATAGGTGACAAATAATTTGGGTTCCCTTGATGTATATCTTTGTGGAACTTTGGCCTTAGCAACAACTTGCTCTTGTCTAAGCCATGGTTTATATTTACTATCCCTTTTTTGTCTGCTGTCACTAATGACATCACATATCATGTCCTCATTGTATCCCCTGTCCAGTAGACAATGCTTCAAAGACTCTATGTCTTTCTCATACTCTGTATCATCCAGTGATATCCTGCCAGCCTGGCCCTGAACAATGTTGGGGAACATATAACGGGGGTGCATGCTGTCAAAGCACAACAAGCTATTCTTCCAGCAATCCTTCTTATATAGCTTCGATGAGAAGCCTTCACTAGTTTGTGTAATGCTGACATCCAAAAAATCTATGCTGGTATCCGAAAAGTTCAACTTGAACCTAAGAAAGGATGTGGTGGAGTGTAGATAGCTGACAAAATCTGTTAGCATGTCTGCATCACCCCTCCAAAAGAAAAAAACATCATCTACAAAACGTGTATACATATACACATGTTGTTTCCATATTGGATGATCTAGAATTACATCTTTCTCCCAAAAACAAAGGACCAGGTTTGCATATGTATTAGCACAGGGGGTGCCCATGGCTACCCCCTGTGCTTGTCTGTATATTTGCTTGTCCCCTATAAAGACATTGTTCTCTAAAACCAGGGCCAGCATCACCTTCACCCAGGTCACTCAGGACCCCACCTATGGCTTGGATACCAAAATCATTACTGATCACAGTAAAAAGATTATGAACGTCTAACGTCACCATTAAAAGATTTCCCTGTGGCTTGTTGTAATTAAATCTACCTACCCTTCTAAGAAAATCACCTGTGTCTTTCAGTACAGATGTTACCCTATCTAATAATGGTCGAAGTGTATATTTTATCCAGATGGAAATGTTCTCTGTGACCCAGCCTCTGCCTGAGACAATGGGTCTGAAAGGGGGGTCTGCCACTGATTTATGGATTTTAGGCAGGGCTTTAAAGATAGGTATGACAGCTTTTTCTATCCAAAGAAATTGTAACATCTCATCACTAATTAGCATCTCAAAATTTAACCGTTTCAGGCTGTTGTGTACCTCATCCACTAACATCTTAACACCAACAGGGTTGAGCGGAACATAAACATTCCTATCTGATAATAACCCCTGAATCTTTTGTTGGTAAAAAGTGGTGTCCAACACCACTACTGCGCCCCCTTTGTCAGCCATCTTTATAACCAAATCATTATTAGAGCCCAAATCTTGTAAGGCTTTCTGCTGAGGTCGCGTTAAATTATGGTATTTATGTAGTTCACCTCTTTGAAAATATTCTTGTAAATCGTTCTCACAGCTGTTAATAAACAAGTTTAGAGCTGGAGAGAAGGGTGGCACATAACTACTAGGTTGTTTTAGGGTAGTCCCTATCTCATTACTATTACCAAAAATGCACTTTAAAGCTAGCGTTCTGCAGAACAACAAAATATCTAACATAACATCACTAAAACCACTTGCCCTACCGGGCACAAAGGTGAGCCCTTTGTTTAACACATACAACTCATCTTGTGTTAATATATGTGATGAAAGATTAAAAACAATACCACTATAACTATCAAAAGTCATTCGTAAGTCCTCCTCCTCTTGCCTGGATCCCTGCCCTCGCTTGAGGACCGTCTCCATGCTCCTCGCTTCTTGACCGGAGCTGGCAGCTTGTCCAAAAAATGTTGCTGTCCCTGCGAGGTCTTGGGGCGTGCTCCCATGGCTGACCCCTCTGTTGATACTGCTGCAGCATAGGTGGTTAGTTCAGGCTCATCCGTGTGACTGGAACTGAAGGTTAAAGTCGAACCTGCTGATAAATTCTCAGTCTCGACTGACTGCTCATTATCTGCTGTTATTGTTAAAGACCCTCCTGAGCCTCCTGGAAGTAATGGTGAGTTTGCTCCGATGCTCCCCCCTGTGACGACAGATGAACTATGGACGCTGTTAAATGTTGGTGCAACCAAACGCCTCTGGGGACCAATCACTTCCGAATGTCGTTGTGGTTGCTTCCTGTTATTGGCATCGCTCACAGTATTGCGCTGTGCTGCACTCCTGGGCCACACAAAGATGTTCCCTGAAATTAAGTCATCATGGTCCCGTTTTAGTTTTTGTACTTTCTGTATGCGTAGCTTTTCATTGTTGTCAGATATAGTAGCATAAAGCTGTTGTAAACGTGCTACGTGAAACGGCTCACAAAAGCCTGTCTCTAGTTTATTATGTAGAGCCTCTACTTCAATTTTTAACTGAGCTACTTCTGGTGCAAAAAAGGCATTTAGAATCTCCATGTATTTAAAACTAGTCTGTATGTTTAACGACTGCCATTGGGCCAAGAGATCTGGATAGCGTTCGCCCTGCGTGGGCATACAGAGGATTCTCATTCCTCTGGGAACTATGCCATAGGACTGACAGGCTTCCAAATGGTAAGCCTGCCACTGTAAACGTTGCAGCCTTCCAGCTTTGTAATTTAAATCATGTAATAAATTGTCAAACGATTTATCCATAGCTACAGGTATAAAATCTTTAACTGGAACAGTTTTATCAACAGAAAATCCCAGATTGAGCAAAGGGTTTTCTGTGAAAAATGCATTGTCTAAACCAAGGCTATTCAGCTCACCTCTTGTATTCCCATCACCATTAGCAATTTGACCAGAACTCATCATGTTCTGGTGCTCCACAGCAGGCATAGCTCAATAGAACCAAATACAAGTCTAAGTCCAAAGTCCAAAAAAGTTCTGTGCTATGACTAAAGTCCCACCAGACAGCAAACAGCAAAATCCAAAAAAGAGAAGAATGGCAGGACACTGCTGGAGTAACTCCTTCTTTTATTAAAACAATCAAGAAAACAGCCAAGGATAAGCGCTTTTGAGTGTGATACCCTTCATCAGATAGAGAAGACAAACATTTCCATTAATTTTAAACTAAAAACCAACGAATCAGCAGTCAGTATACTACCCGCCTATTTTGTAGGGTGGGTTTCAATGCAACCATATCATTTAACCCTGGGCTCCTATGAGCCCTCAGCTCCAATATCCATTTGGATTCAAGTGATTCTGTCAATAACTTTATGTCCCCTCCCCTATTATTTAACCTATGTTAACCACAGCCCTGAAACTAAAAGTATGTGTGGGGTGCTGTTCAATGTGCCTATAAAGAGCATTATGCACATTTTTATTTCTGATATTAGAAAGGTGCTGCAAAATTCTGATCTTAAACATATTATTGGTCTTCCCAAGGTTGGTTTTTAGTTTAAATTAATGGAAATGTTTGTCTTCTCTATCTGATGAAGGGTATCACACCCGAAAGCGCTTATCCTTGGCTGTTTTCTTGATTGTTTTAATAAAAGAAGGAGTTACTCCAGCAGTGTCCTGCCATTCTTGCTGTGAGGCGGCAATGCTAACTGCTGTACTACCGTGGCTGCATCCACCGTTAGTACCTATCTGTTTAGTAGCTCATCTAAATGTGTAGAAGGCATTATAATCTTGCACTGTTGGGAGGCTCTCTGCAGCTTTAAACCATGTCTCATTGACTGCACAGACATCAGCATTCTCTAGGGTGAAGAGAGCTTCAAGGGAGTACAGTTCTTTGTTTAGTCTCCTAGCACTGAGCAGTAAAACCTTTAGATTTTCTTGATTTTGACTTACTACGTCAGAAATACTTTCAGTTCGGCATTGTCTAAAAAAGGCACTATGGGGGGAAAACAATGTTTTAGTTACTATTCAAAAGCCTAGAGGGAAGAGGTGCAGACCATCCCTGGCAAAGCTGTGTGGTGTGTTGACCATTTCCTTCCATGCTGACAAATATTGCACCCCCCAGAATGACACTAGAAACTAAGCTAGTTATTAAAGTCAATTATATTTTGTTCATGTTGTGGCATCATCCTTGGAGAAGGTAAAATACTGCTCAATGCTAGGCTCATACTAGCCTGGGGCACATATTCAGAGAGCTACATGATGTCTCTCTTCATATAGTGTAGGGAGGTACATCTCAGGTCATTTACACCAACATGGACTGTGACTGAGTCATACTGAGTGGGTGCATACTCTGGTGGAACATGGCCCCTGATAAGCAACTGACTGTGACTTTCTCCTTACTCAGCCTGGTAAGAGGGTCACAATGGAGCCTCCAATTACTGGAATGTTGGATTTTCTGTGGTTGCTTGCCTTATGGGTTTAGAAGTAGAGACTTCATGAGATGTGGCTGTATGTGTTGATGTGGATGTTTTTTTGAAAGAGTGCATTTCGTGTTGCTGAGGGTATTTGTCATGTGTACTTATTCTAGGAGGTCTTTGGATTTAGGAAGGTCACATTTTAGTGCCTCAGCTTTGAACTATATGTGATGGATGCAGCGTGTGTACTACTGACAACCTTATTGACATTAGGAGGCGTGCTTTTATGTGAGAGCTTTGCCTCCAGTGAGATTGTGTAAATGCATCTCTCACATACCATATCAGTTTGTTCAAGAATTAACTAGTTGTCAGTATACATGAGGCAATTTATACATTGCCTCAGGATGCCCATATCCTCCAAGCTAGTAATGGAGATAGTGAGAAAGTTCATATCCATGGCAATAGACACTTTTTTATTGATTAGACAGTTGGAGTGAGAATATAGATTAATGTCCAGATTGCGACTATGGGGGCAGTGCTTGTCACTGCAAACTAGTTGTCCTGTGTGCAGCTAGGTATTGGTAAAATTTTAATGGTGCTTTTACAGGAAAAATGTTAACTCAAGGTGCACTGCCACAAACACTTGAGGGTAAACTAATACGTAAATCCTGATGATTTATAGATAAAGTATTTAGACAGATATTCTGAAGTTAGAAGCAAACCAAGTAGTACTTACTGAAAAGAAAGAATTAGATTGTTATGAATGATGAAAAGAGGGGAGTTACCCTAACAGCTACTGCATGACTACTACTAGTGTTGGGCTCACCACAGCTTGACTCTGCTGCGATATAATGCTCCTTTGCTTCTCTCACCAGCAGCAAAACAGAAGCACTAATCCCAAGATGACTACTGAGAGGCAGAATGTGGACTTACCAGTAATTGATGGTCTTAGAGTAGGTATCACAGATTTTAAAGGCAAGATGGAAAAATTGGTTAATGCCCTAAGAGCTTCAGTGTGCACTAAGTAGTTAGATATGAAAGAAGGGGTAACTTAAGCTTTAGCTACCTAAGTGGAATGTCACTAATTTTAAAATAGCAAGATAGATTGGAAAGGGTGGGCACTTTGTATTCTGGTTCTATGGAATACAGTGGGATGGCCAGTAAATTTAAATAGTTGAAGGGGAGTGATTTCACAAAATGATAATGTTGTGCTTACTCAGAATAGACAGTGAAATAGGAAAGGGAAGATAGCTGGTCAAATTAACAAAAGGGGAAGGTAACTAGAAAGGGTTTCAAAACACAACACAACCAGGGTGGGAGGGAGAGGAAAAACTTAATTTCTGAGTGACTCACAAGAGACATAGCTGTGGTCTCTTTCCTATTTTAAATATGGGGTTGGTTAGAGAGCAGGTGATGAGGGTATCATGTATAATTTCTGATGATGACTATTTTAATGCAGAAATTGACAAACTTAAGAACATATTAATTGAGAGGGGATACCCAGCCCCTGTTATTGACAAGATTATTAAAGAAGTGGTGGAAGAGAGACCTTTTAGGTTTAGACCAATACTGGGCATTGACCCTGACCACCAGTCAACAGTGGACATAAGACAACCTGGGGGTAGCTTTGACTCTTAGGATAAGGCCTTGGTAGTAAAATACCAAGAGTTTGTGCACGAGATTACAAACATTATTTGAAACAACTAGCACATTTTTAAAATCAATGTTGGCATCCTTAACAAGTTGGGTGAGCAACCTATGTTTGTTTACAAGTTGAGTAGTAATCTGAAGAACCTATTTAAGAAAAAAACATCTGCCCAAAAATCCAATACTCTCAGCCACAAGACCCATAAATGTGGGAGATGCCCATACTGTCCATATATTTTGTGTTCAGACTGCCTGGCTTTGGACAACTATTTAGCAGACCAAGTTATTTTTTTGTAAAAGATTGTAACACAAGCAGTGTGGTTTATCTGGCTAAGTGTGTATCCTGCTGTCCCTTCTATGTAGGCAAAACTGAATGCTGTCTTATAAAAATAATTTATGAACACTTATACAATATATATATATATATGGGTCTATCTGACAACGTCGAAAGGTCAGAACGCCGACAACGAGAACACCGACGCCAGAAGATCGAAAACTGAGAAGACCGACGGATCAAAACCTCGACGCTGAGAACACCGACATGGGAAAAGGCTGTGTAAGTATGCGGTAGTGACGGACGTTAGGGTGCGAGTAAGGTAAGTGTGCGATTGTGATAGTCTGTGGGTTAGGGGCGGGTTAAGTGAGTTAGGGTTAGGGCGCGGGTTAGGTAAGTGTGCGATTGTGATAGTCTGTGGGTTAGGGGCGGGTTAAGTGAGTTAGGGTTAGGGTGCGGGTTAGGTAAGTGTGCGATTGTGATAGTCTGTGGGTTAGGGGCGGGTTAAGTGAGTTAGGGTTAAGGCGCTGGTTAGGTAAGTGTGCGATTGTGATAGTCTGTGGGTTAGGGGCGGGTTAAGTGAGTTAGGGTTAGGGTGCGGGTTAGGTAAGTGTGCGATTGTGATAGTCTGTGGGTTAGGGTTAAGTGAGTTAGGGTTAGGTGAGTGTGCGATAGTGGCGGACCTTAGGGTTAGGGTTTGGGTTAAGGTTGTAGGTAGTTGTGTATGTGAGGTTTAGTGTTGGTTTGTAAGGATTTTGGTGTGCTTGTGTTGTGTGTGTGCTTTTTGGACAGGGAATGTGTTTTGTTTGTTGATTGTCGGGATTATGGTGTGTCGGGCATGTGAGGTTTCGTGTTTGTGAAATGTCGGTTATGTGGTGTCGGTGATTTTGTTGTCGGTGTTGTGATGTGTCGGTGTTGTCAGGTAGATCCATATATATACAATATATTCAATACAAGAATGATAAAAATGCTCTATATAAGCATTAGCTGTCCTGTGTTTCTTTTAACAAATCCATTTTCCCATGCTGGATATTGTTGAACCAAGCCCCAGGGATGGAACATGGGAAACTTGTTTAGTATACAGGGAATATTATTTGGAAATCAGACTAGATGCCACTCGTCCCTCCTGGAATCAATTACCAGATTTCTATTTCACCAATTCTTAAACTAAAGGCTGCCAAACTTTGATGGCTGTTTTTTCAATGTTTAATTTCATTGTTGTTGTTTTAGACACCTCTGTTGGTGTTCACACCAACTGCTTTTGTATAACCTGTTTTTTTAAATATTTTTAACATCACATTCCTAACGATTTACTGTTTTTAATTTGACCAACTAGTTGTTACATTTAGTACTCTGTGTACAACTGTGTCTCTATCTTGATTCCCTTGTATTTCACTGATGCTATGCAGTGTGCTTCTGCTTGTTTTTTTAAACAGGTATCTGCCCCTTTAAGTTTCAATTAGAACTGAGGAAGTGAGTTTTTTTGTACAGCTTGAGCCAGCTGCTTCCTGTTCTGTAGAAGTCCTTGTTACAGTTTACTGGGCAAAACACTCAACTACTGGATGTTATATATGTTTTATTCATTTATTTTGTTGTTTTTTTTTGTATCAGTTGTTAAATTAAAGCTTCACACAATTTTACAACTATTATTTGTTGCCTTTTATTTCTGGCTTTCCTGGTGGTCTGGGTCACACTGCATTTTGTTATATTGTGGTTTTCCTTGTGTAGAATTTGCCTCTTGGTTTTGGGTAACACAAAATACAAGAAAGCAAAAACAAAGTAAACTTTACCTCACAGCAAGTTGTAGCAGAGTTTGGGTGAGCTTTCATTGTAAAGCCTTGGAATGATTTATTTTACCCCTTAAATTGAAGATTTAGTTCCTAGCTCTTCCCTCATTTCACAGGTAATTGACTATAATTTACACGTTCTTATTTCTGTGTGACTCATAAGAGACACAGCTGTGGTCTCTTTTCCACTTTAAATATGCAATTAAAAACAGAATACAAGTAAAACACAGTGTAAAGAAAATGAATCCGGATATACAAAACAGAAGAAGGCAATAAAGCAACACAAAATACAAGAAAGCAAAAACAAACTAACCTTTCTCTCGCAGTAAGTTGTGGACTGCCTTCCTCTCAGGGAGCACCTTAGATGAATGCACACCCCTCCCCCCCCCAAGATTGTCTTGCCTATCATTTCCTGCCAGTTCTCAGACACCTGAAACACTAATGTAACCCAGGGCACCATAGTTAGTGCATTATCCTTCTATGCCCTGGCACTGGCGAACACATTAGAACATGTTGAGAAAAAAAGCGTACTGTTTCTTATTTTTGCTGAAATTGTCATATTTTATGTTCATCATTCCTACTACCTCACTGGCATTTTGGATTATCTCCAAAGGTATGTAGTACTGGCCATTTTTAAAAATCTAAGGCTCCCCTCCCTCTCTCTTACTGTGACAACTAATTGGCTGAGCATATCCTGAGAGAGGAAGCCTTCAGCTGTCACACAAAATGAGTGTTCAGCCTTTTTCTGTCATCCAAAGAAGAAAGTCCTCTGAGTCTTCACAGGATCCAATGCTTATTTTTCCATCTGGCTGCTCAGATGAGGTCCATTTGGGGCCCCCCTTCCTCTCATTTTATTATTAGATGTATTATTCTTTTTCTATAGTTATGTTTATTCAAATTGTATATCTGTATATCTATAACTATATATATAGCTATATATATGGATACTGTGTATATATATATATATATATATATATATATATATATATATATATATTGTTTATATATATTTTATTTCTGTCAATGTTTGCAATAAATCTTTTGTGAATTTCTGCTTGTAGCATGCTTATTTGGCTTCTTTCTTTGACAAATGTGTATTTTTACTGTTTCTGAGGAAACTTTCAGTCTTTTCTCACAAGTGCAAGGGTGTATGTGTGTCGATAGATAATAGGGGCTGTGGTGTGCAGTCAGATCTGCAAATGAATCATACCTGCTTTTACAGCTGTTACTCTGCATTATTTTTATCTTTTGACAGGACATATTGCAGAACTTGGAACTTTTCAGCATTTATACATTGTTTACTATATGTATGTCTCTGCTTTGTGTGTATTTAATATCAAATCAATATTTTACTGTGAATGCAATTATTTGAATGTACTGTGGAGATTTTGCTGTCTGTTGTAAGAATATATCATTTAAATAGCTATTAAATTGGCTTTGCTCTTGCACTACCCCAGGATGATTTTGTCATAACACTAAGGAACTTCTCCCTCACCTTTCAACTATTTAATTTTTTTCTTCGTCATCAAGCCCTATTCTCTTCTCCTTAAAAAATTATTTCTTTTAATCTTTGTTTCTTTTCTCTCTTATATATTGTATGCAAACCCTGCATACACCACTCTACACACTACTAATAGATATAGAGTGCTTTTTTGTAAATAGAACTGGTTAATATGTTAGAGTTCAACAAGTCAATCTTCTTCTTCTTCTTCTTCTTTCGGCTGCTCCCATTAGGGGTCGCCACAGCAGATCAACTGTTTCTATTTCTTCCTGTCCTCTGCATCTTGCTCTGTCACACCAACCAACTGCATGTTCTCTCTCACCACATCCATAAACCTTATCTTAGGCCTTCCTCATTTCCTGTTACCTGACAGCTTCATCCTTAGCATCTATTTCCCAATATAGTCTGCATCTCTCCTCAGCACATGTCCAAACCAATGTAATCTTGCCTCTCTGGCTTTGTGTCCAAACCTTCCAACCTGGGCTGACCCTCTAATATACTTATTCCTAATCCTGTCCATCCTCGTCACACCCAATGCAAATCTTAACATCTTCAACTCTACCACATCAAGCTCTGACTCCTGCCTTTTTGTCAGTGCCATTGTCTCCAACCCATATAACATAGCTGGTCTCACTACCCTCTTGTAGACCTTCCCTTTCACTCTTACTGGTACTCGTCTGCCACAAATCACTCCTGACACTCTTCTCCACCCACTCCATCCTGCCTGTACGCTCTTCTTCACCTCTCTTCCACACTCACCATTACTCTGAACTGTTGATCCCAAGCACTTAAACTCATCCACCTTCACCACCTCTACTCCCTGCATCCTCACCATTCCTCTATCCTCCCTCTCATTCACACACATATATTCTGTCTTAGTCCTGCTGACCTTCAGTCCTCTTCTCTCTAGAGCATATCTCTACCTCTCCAAGGTCTCTTCCACCTGTTCCCTACTCTCACTACAGATCACAGTGTCATCTGCAAACATCATAGTCCACGGGGACTCCTGTCTGATCTCGCCTGTCAACCTGTCCATCATGATTGCAAATAAGAGTTCAACAAGTCAATATTATTTTTTATGTCATTCATGTCACTTCAGTTAATTTGTTACCATACAATGTGTGCATACAGTGTTGTTAAATATTCATTTTATACTTTTTGTGGATCTTTCTTTCCAAGATCCTAAGAGCAATGATTTTTTGTTATTGTACTACTCATTTATATTGTGATGTAAAAATTGTTTAAAATTTGTTTAATTTTTCTTGGAATGAACTGGAGCTTTTCTCCGTAGGCCTCTGCTAAATATGGGCTCCTAGCCCAGTCAGACATTTCCTGTAAAGAAATGTAAAGTAAATAAATAAATAAATAAGTAAATAAATAAATGAAATAACTTTTAATGTTGTTAAAGTGAGATGGGCTAATTTTTAACACTGGTTTCGCACATTAATTATTTTGGTGTTTGGACTTAGTATACTGGAAATTCTTTAACTGCTGTCAGTTGTAAAATAATTCTGAACACACTTCAAACTGTTTTTGTGATAATAGGACAGTTTGGTAGAGTTAATTATGTGGGGACATACTTATTACTAGAAATTTTAAGTGGTTATTGTGATACATTATCTGGTACAGTCAGTTGATTATTCTGGCTGATGTTGTCTCCCTTAACTTGATTTATACTAACTCTGGTACCCTTTCCCATGAAATCCATTTGCATCTAAAAACAAAAACAAAAAAAATTAAAAATATGCCTCAGCCTACGGTTATTGATTCTGTCAGGACCACTACTTAGGCCGTAGACCACTTCCAGTTTACCCCACTTTCCTGTAGTGTGACTTTGCTGGCCACTATGGAATAGGATTTTGAAACATCTTCTAGGACTGTTCCATTGCTTGTTGCAGGTATGGGAGAACCAAACCCTTTAGGTGCAGGGGTAAGCTGAGGTAAGTGGCTCCTTACCAGACACAATACTGTGACCCGTATATTTTTTCTAGTAGTGAAGTTCACAATAAAAAGAAACAAACTTTATCATACATCTGATAATCAGATTATAGCTGTTTATAAGGCTGATGTGGTTTCCTTGGTGTGAGTGTTCTACAGGCAGCTAATTTTGATGGGTGTGTTCCCATACATAGGTATATTGTTGCTTTGGCTAGAGATCTTTCTGTTGTTTTATGGAATGATGAGGGATCTGATGTGGACAATGGTAATTTGTTGACACTAAGTCCAGTCACTGTGATTCTTTAGAATATGAACTCAAGCTTAAGTTCAAACAAGTATTCACTTTTCTTCAGATGATTGCTAGACTGAGTGATGTTTTTATTTGGGAGCAGTCCAGAACTCCCCCAGATCTGGCATGGCATATGGCCTTACAGGGGAAAAGATGCCAAGATCTTTGGCTGTTCTCTATCTCTTACTGCCCTTGGAAGATGTTTATAAAGCTGCCTACAGGACATCAGTATTTATTCCAGCAGTTCCTGAAAAACTCAGAGAAAATATAAGCTCTTCCCTGGTATGACAGGTCTCTTTTCTCGTTTAACTGCAGACCCAGCTGCAGATACCCCATCTGCCTGCTCAAATAAAAAAATTCCTTGGCTTCATCTAATCCAACAACCCCTGTTAAAGAGGGAAATAGTTAGACCTTCAGTACAAAAGGATATATTTTTATAGTAATCTAGCCTTTAGAATGTTAAATTATCGAGTCGATAGGTGGAAATTTATTTTACAGTGTGTGTAGAGTTTGTATGATTTTGCTGCATCCTTACTTGCAGAGCAAAACTTTTATATGAATAAAATTGTTTCTAATTTGAATCAGTTTTCAAAATATGTTTTAAGAGGTATGTTTGAATGTGCAGCTACAGTCTTGAGAAATGCCACTTCTTCTGTTGCATTAAGGCGGTATGCTTGGTTACTTAATCACAGCTTCTCTGATGATGTAAAAGCCAAAATTTTGAACGCACCTTTGAGTTTAGAATTGGTGTTTGGACCCTCTGATGAAAAGGGCAAAATAATGTGTGCGGTATCTAGGATGTTTCATTTACCCAAATTTTTCCCAAAAAGACATCTTCCTTCAAGAGGCAGAGCAAACAAGAAAAACTGCCAAACAAGAGTTAGGGATCCAAAACTAAATGGATCCCAAACAAGAATGGTTCCTTACTGAAAAAGAATCAAATCCCTGCAAAGGAATGACTATGTCAAGTCACAAAGCACCCCCTACCCCTCATGCACTTCCTTCTCTACATCCCTCCCCTGGGGCTCTCTCTCTCTTTCTCAATCCTGCAGCCTGACCACAAATAGTCTTAGACAAATGAGTTGTGAGAATAAATCAGAGAGGGTATACTTGGCAGTGGATAGAAACTCCTACCCCCATTCTGGGGAGTCCCCCCACATCCATGAGACCAGACCAGACAGAGGTGCTTTCTCCAGTACTCCATCATGTGATAGAAGCAGATCATGCCATGCACAAAAGCAAAGGATTTTACTCCAGAATCTTTTTTGATACCAAAAAGAAGCACTCCTGGAGACCTATCCTAGACTTGTCCTTTCTAAACACATTTGTAAAATTTCAAAAATTCAAAATGCTTACCTTGCAGTCAGTCCTAGCATTACTGTCAGACCACTGTTTCATGTATACAGGTGCTTGGAGACCTTAAACAAGGTCACATCTCTCCTTTCTTACCTGGGCTTCAAAATTAACCTTCAAAACTCCTTCCTACCAGAAGACAAAGTTCTGAGTTATTAGGTATTTTTTTCTTTTTTTGGTGGGATTTCTCTCTTCTAGAAGTAGTCTCAGCAAGAGAGTTCCTCCAAATCCTAGCCCCCATAGCATCAATGATCCTCATAATACCACTAGCCAGACTACACATGAGAAAAATTCAGTGGTACGTGAAGAATTATTGGACCCAACACCTTGATCCCCTTAGTTTCTGGGTACTGGTACTGGGATTTGTGAAACAGGAACCACAGCAGTGGAAGGATCAGCTATCTCTGAATCCATGACTCTCTTTCTGTCTTCAGACCCAGTCAAATCTGTCTAGACAGATTCTTCAGATTTTGAGTTGGGAGTAGTGTCTGTGGGAGTTCATATACAGGGTTTATGGGTTCCTTAGGAGCAACCAAAGTACATAAATGTAAAAGAGATACTGGCAGTGATTCATTTCTTAAAAGTTCTTTACCACTTATGGATTCTAGGTCCTCTTCTAGTTGTCACAGACAACACCATTTATTTATTTATTTTTATTTTATTTTACATTTGTTGACTGGGCTAGTCTAACTGGAGTTATTTCCATTTTCAGTAGAGGCCCGGGGAGAAAAGCTCCACAGAGAATACAATAAAGGCAAACATACTTGTGTTTTAAAGAAAGTTTTAAGAGACAGAAACTAACAACTCTACAGTTACTCATTATTACTAAGTGAGTTAATTACTGACTCGCACAGTTACAGTCACAAAAAAAAATACTTATATAAATATAAAATACTAAGTCTGATAAAGATAACTAAACCACCATGATGGTCAAGCAGGTAAAAGGTCATACCTTGGTTTGCTGGTTGGCATTGATGACCTGGGAGTTGGTTCTGTAGTATTGTCTGATTCTTCAGGCCTCGTGCATTCTGTCAGATGAAATCACAGTGGCAGATGGACTAAACAGATCCTGGACAGACCCTCAAGAGTGGAAGCTCCATGTAGAGATCTTCCAGGACTTGATCCAGATGTGGAGAATATCTCATGTAAGTCTGTCCACCTCCGTTTAAAACAGACATCTGAAAAATTCTGCTCAAGACATCCTTGCAGCCACACTTGGAAGACAGAGTATCATTCTCATGGTTGGGAATGTTCCTATATACATTTCCACCTTTTCCAATGATTCTCAAGGCACTTCTAAAGATTGAGAAAATATTACCAAAGAAAGTTGGTTCTCACTTTTAATGGAATGGGGCAAGGGCAATTACCACAAGCTTCCTCATATACTGGATCTGTTCGTACAACATTTTAGGTGAATGACATACCCCAACGTATAGCAATTGCAAATGACAGCCTGGATGATTCTACTTTGATATTTTTTGGGCACTTATTCCATGACAATGTAAAGCAGATTTTTAAGTAGCAAGAAAACCTACAACTAGAAAATCCTATGTTTACAAGTGGAAGAGGTTTTCTAGGTGCTGCCCAACCAATAACAGAGGTCCCAAAAGAGTTTTGACCCCTCTGATTTTGAAATATTTGTCAGAACGTCTTAGAGTTGGTTTGTCATATTCTTCTATCAAAGTGCATTGTGCACCCATCTCAGCTTGTTTGCCCATGGATCCCCTTCCTTTGTCTCTTTTTATGGTAAAACAGTTTATGAAAGGGCTGTCACACATGAGACCCCCTCAAAAGCAATTTCCTCCTCCCTGGGATCTGAACTTTGTTCTAAAAAAATTGACCTTACCTCCTTTTAGGCTTATTTATCCAGATGATCTTTTGATTCAGGCACCCTATCAGCAGCTGCTGTTTCAGAATCTACACTTCATTGTCCTTCTCCTTTGCAGTGTGAGATTCACCTTCATTCTCAAAGACTCCTTCTCAGCAGAATTCAGACCATCCCAATGTTGGCTTCTGTTCTGTTTCCTAAGCTATTTTCTTTGAATGCTTATTTCATATATTCACAAAGTACTATAAACTGGATTCCTTTTCAAGGCCCAAGACAGGCTTTTCCTAGGACCATTCTCCAGTGGTTCCAGGATCCTTATCTTTCCACATGCTAGGTAAAGTAAGCTTTGAGAATCTACCCAAGATGCCACTGATGCCAATGATGAATGTAGTACTGTTGCATAAGTCCTAGTTACCTGTAAGAGAAGGTGTTTGAATTCTTCACTGCCTGACCTTCTTGCCAGCCCTGTGATTATGCATAGTTGAGGTGGGTTTCAACCTATTTGATTCAGTTTTTGTTGGATTTGGTTTTATATGATATTGCGATTGGCTGCATATTTGCTACATGATTCTGGCATCAGGTACTTTCATCTCCTTTTGTGAAGTGAAGAAGTCTATACATTCACTTCCTGTGACAGCTGAAGCCTTCCTTCTCAATATATGATCATCCAATCAGCTGTCACAGAAAGAGGATGAGAGTCAGAACTTTGGAAAGCTTGCCTGTACTAGGTTACTATGGCAAATAACACAAACTGCCACTGAGGGAGTGAAGACTTTGAACTTCTGCTGTTTCAGATAAGTAGAACTTATACAAATGTACTTTCCTGTAGATGATATGAGCAAAATAATAAACTAATGGAACCTAGAACTTAGGGTATTAATGAATATGAACCCGTTTTTGAAGATTTGGATAGGGTACTATAAAATATTAAGTCTACCCACAATAGAATATTTCAACACAGAAAAAAAATCTACAGACATTGTTGGGTTCTAGCTAATACAATCTGCTCTTCATATTCATCAAAAGTAGAATCTTTGCAGGTATCTTTCTTCCACATATGGTAGTTATATGGGTTTATTAATTTGTAGTGGAACAGGAAAGTGTCACTATTTCCCACTATATCAAGGATATATGCTCTCATGTCATCTATTTACTAGGTCTTAGGAAAGATTACAATAGGCTCAGTATTTAATATGCAACTTTGTATGGCATAATGGTGCAGCGGTAGTGTTGTCGCCTCACAGCAAGAGGTTCTTGGATGGGGTGCCTTCTGTGCAGAGTCTGCATATCCTCCTTGCATTCATGTGGGTTTCCTCCTGGTGCTCCGGTTTCCTCCCACCTTATAAAGACATGCATCTGAAGCATTTCTCACCGGGCCTCTGCTGAAAGTTTGCTTCGTTCCAAGTCGGACTTTCCAAGGAAACAATTGTTAAATAAATAAATAAATAAATACATTGTAAATTGCCTGTGTTACAGCAAAGAGAGTTTCTTTTGAAGTATGGATGAGCCATTACTCTTAGATAATCACTTTCCATTAGACAAGTGCTGGGGTATGTTCTTAAACTTTGTTATTTGAAAATATGATAGATGTAACAAGATTTGAGATACAAGCTAAACATTATCTTAAATTAATATGTGTGGAGGTGAATAATGGGTAAGTACCTAAAGAACTGTAGACATAAGTCTGTGATATTTTCCAGGAGGTGGCATCAAAAATATTCCATATACAAAGAAGATTAAGAAGGCAAAAACTGATGGCATTAGGAACTTTAGAAGTGGCAGAGGAAATAAGGAGAGCAAAAGGCAGTGGAGATAGGAAAATCAGTCAAACTAAATAGAGTGTTAAAGAGAGTAGCAAGAAGAGGATATAGAAGCTTATTTAAATCAGCAATACGAAGAACTGGAAAGAGACAATAGAAAAGGAAGAACAAAGGATCTCTTCAAGAAGATTTGTGATATTAAGGAAATGATTCAGTTAAAAATGGGTATGATGAAAGACAAATGATATGAGAGAACCTAACAGAAGCAACATATATTATGAAGGGATGGCAGGACTATACAAAAGAACTATATAAGACTGATCCTAGAATCATTGATACATATTTATATATGCATGATGTGAAATTGTTCGATCTCGCCGTTTGTTCTTACACATGGGTTCGGAGCCGATCCTCGGCTCCGAGTCGGCCACATCTCCAGCTCCGCATCTTCGAGAAAGCTCGAGGCACAGTGCTATCCCATGATCCTCTGGTGCTAACCCTCAGATCTAGTTTGCCGCTAGCAGCAGATCGCATACTGAGAGGCTCGGGCCAGTATTTTTTCATTATATTTCAAAATTTTTCGAAGTTTGTAGTTTTAAAATAGTGTTTAAAGTAGTTTAAAAGTAGCATATAGTAGTGTAGAGTGTGTTAGTTTATAGAGTGTGTTTTTTTTCTTAGATAAGAATAGCTTTAAATAGATAGCATTTACCTTAGTTAAGGCCTTGGATTTTTTCTGTCAGGACTGACAGTAGTATTTATATTGTTGTAGTTTTTAGAGTGTGTTTTTTTTCTTAGATAAGAATAGCTTTAAATAGATAGTATTTACCTTAGTTAAGGCCTTGGATTTTTTCTGTCAGGACTGACAGTAGTATTTATATTGTTGTAGTTTTTGCCTTAACTTTTTTCCCCTTTTTAACACATATACATATATTTACATATTAAGATAGTGTTAAACTTTACATTAGACTGCTTGTATAGTATTATTATCTATATATATATATATATATATATATATATATATATATATATATATATATACATACATACATATATATAGTGTGTTCCTATTTATTTAGTGTGCTGTGTTTTTGGTATTTTTTTACTAAGTATAGAGTAAAAATGTCTGAGAAAGCCAAATCAGGCTTCAAGAGGTGTCGGTGTGGACAAAAGATGTCCATAACTGATAACCATTCGTCCTGCGTCTACTGTCTTGGCTCTCTCCACTTGCAGGAAGACTGCTCCATATGTCATTCCTTCAGTGGGAGGGTCATGCTGGAAAGATGCAGGAAGTTGGTTGACAGAGAGTTGTTAAAACCCGAATTTCAAGAGGCCCTGGACAAGACCAAACAAGTGTCCAAGTCTTCGAAGGGGTCGAAGTCTTCAAGAGTGTCGGAGCCTAAGTCCTCGGCTTCGAGCACTTTTTTTCAGATTCAGACGCCGGCTCCAAAGACCTCGGGGTCAGGCGTCGAGTCCTTGTCTCTGATCGAGACTACCGTGTTGGAGCCGGTGTCAGAGTTACCACCGCCTTCAATCCTTCGCTCGGTGACGGCTTTGGACCCTTCGACCCGTTCTTCGAGGCCGCTTTCCGATTCCGACGTCGACTGAGTGGTACAGAAGCTAATGGAGAACTCAGCTCTGTCCTAACTGATCGAAGTTTCATCCCAGTTGGTATCGAAACTCGAGACCCTTCCTACCCCTTCAACCAATCCTCCTCCGAGACCTGTTGAGTCATCGGTGCCAGGAATCGAAGAGCCGATGAGTGTAGAGCCCTCGGTGCTGAAGCCTCCAGCAGTGCTATCGACACCTTTAACCTCGACACCCTTGGAACCAGCCGGGGGGGTCTCGGAGCCGACGGTCTTTCCTAGGTTCCATGGGGGACAGTCGAACCGAACTTTCGGTTCCGACTCTTCCCCTCGGGGCCTCACCTCAGATCAGTTCAGTTCCATCCTCAGGGTCGGAGCCCGTTGTTCCGGTTCCGGGGAGGCTATCGGCTTCTTCGGAACCGGTGGCATCTCCAGACTGGGGCACCGGTGCCCTCGACATCATGAGGAAGGTCTTGTCTGAACAGACACATACATCATCGACATCTTCTTCTCCTTCCCCAAAGGGTCCGTGTTCTGCTTCTGTACCTTCGGTCCCTGCTAAGCGTCGAGACCCAATGCCTCAGCAAGCCCCAGAGGGCACCCCTACTTCCTCGGAGGCATCCCCAGAAGCCCCCCTCTGAGGATGTACCGAGGAAAAGATTGTGCAAGAGGAGGCACATTGATTCCCCACAGGAATCTCTACCATCGGATACTGATTTGGATGAAGCAGAGGGGTCCCCACGGTCCCCCTCTGAAGATGTCTCTTTTGTTGACATTTTAGAAATCTTGAAACAGAGGAGAGATTGGCAATCCCTTACCCCTTCTGCAGACAAATCGGTACTGCTGAAGGCATTTGGAGCTCAACCTTCTACCTCCTGGGTGACCACACTGTTTGACGAGCTAATGGAACTCATAGCCCGTAGAGCTTGGGAATCACCTGATACAGTGGAACCGGTCCCCTGTAGACCTAACAAATATATCACGCCCCCTCAAGACAAGAGTTACCTTACGAAAGGAGTTCCCGTGGATACTATGGTGGTGGCGGCAGCCACTAAAAAGGAAATGTCCGAATCATCTTCCTCTGCCATCATCCTAATAAAGATTCTAGGAAGATGGACAGGTATGGGAAGCACGTCTTTAGTTCTGCAACCTTCTCCATGAGATCGCTCAACTACCTTACACATTTCATGCGTCTACAGAGAGATCTCCTTAAGGAACTCGGAGATACTCTCCATGGTAACACAGATGCTGCTGTCTCCGAAAAAGTGACAGCACAGCTTAACACCCTCAACTCCATAGTGAACTCGTCCATGAGGCTTATTTCATATGCAGCCGAAGGATCGAGTAGAGCGGCAGCTTCAGCGATTGCTCTGAGGAGGCAATCCTGGTTGCGCCTATGCTCCTTTGCGGAATCCTTCAAGTCTTCCTTTACAAATGCCCCCTTTGATGGTGCTTCCTTGTTTGGCCCCAAAGTAAAGGAGACTCTCACTAGGTGCGAGCAAGAAGGGAAGACCCTGTCTGCCGTAGGGGTCAGTTTTTCCGCCCCGTCTAGACCATACCCCAAAGGGCATAGAGGCAGAAAAATGTGGTTCCGAAAGACTCAGGGATCCTTTCAGCCCACTGAGAGTGATGCCCCCTCCAGAGGCAGAGGAGGGGCAAGAAATGGAAGATGCCGCCCAGGCGGCAGAGGGGGTCCGCAAAATCAGGGTGACAGAGAGACTTTCTCTGGGAAGCCCTTCCAGCACTCCTGAGTGCAGGCTCGGCTGTTCTACTCTGGAGGCAGTCAGGGGTCGCTTAGCTTTATACCCAGAGGCCTGGCTAAATCTCACATCAGATTCCTGGGTAAAAAGCATAGTTACCAGAGGCTACAATATTCCTTTTATAAAAATTCCACCTGCCCCCAAAAAGCTCCCAGATGTTCCACCCAGTCTGCGAGACCAGGCAGTTGTAGAGATAAAAAGGCTGCACGAAAACAGAGTCATCCAACCAGTCCCAGCGGACCAAATAGGATCCGGAACTTACTCAAGGTTCTTTTTAGTTCCAAAGAAAACAGGGGACTGGAGACCAATTTTGGATCTCAGCAAACTCAACACCTTCGTGGAGAAGGCAAACTTCCAGATGATCACGCTTCAGTCGATACTTCCTTTCCTACAGGAGGGCGACTGGATGGGCTCTATAGATCTCAAGGATGCATACTACCATATCAAGATGGCCAGAGCATCCAGAGATCATCTGTGCTTCCGGCTGGGAGCCAGTCATTTCCAGTTTCGTGCTCTGCCCTTTGGCCTCACCACAGCCCCCAGGGTGTTCACCAAATGCATGGCAGTAGTAGCGTCTCACTTGAGACAGATGGGATTCCGGGTGTTTCCTTACCTAGACGACTGGCTTCTCTCCGCCACCACTGAGTATCGTCTTGTGCAAGCCAGGGATTACACCATCAACCTTTGCTCTTCTCTAGGCATAACAATCAATTTTGGAAAGTCTGCACTATCGCCCTCACAGCATATCTCATTTATAGGGGCAGATTTAGACACTTCCCTGGCTTGAATCAATCTACCCCCATCAAGGGTATCAGCCCTCAGAAGTCAGATTACTATCCTTCTTCAGAGCAGGAAAGTCCCTGCACAACAAATCTTACGAGTCCTAGGAATGATGTCAGCCGCTCTTATTGTAGTCCCCCTAGGCAGAATGCATATGAGGATTCTTCAGTGGATGCTCTTCGCTCAGTGGTCGTACCGACAGCTTCCACTGTCTAACCAGATCCTAATCACAAACTCCTGCAAACTGGATCTCCTTTGGTGGATGCACAGTCAGGATCTAACAACAGGACGACCGTTCGTATTACCCAGTCCTACAGCGACTGTGACCATGGATGCTTCCCTGATAGGGGGGGGGGGCTTTTTCAGGGAAGAACAGTCCAAGGTCAATGGTCCAACTTGGAATACAATCTGCACATCAATGTCCTAGAGCTGAGAGCAGTGTTTCTAGCGTTGCAGCACTTTCACAAGTCCTTGCCTCTGGGAAAAGTGACAGTTCAGACAGACAACATGTCAGTAGTCTGGTACATAAACAAACAAGTGGGAACCAGGTCTTATACATTGTGCAGAGAGGCCCTCAGGATTTGGCAATGGGCTGTGTCCACCGGACGCTTTCTGATAACAACGCACATCCCGGGGACATCCAACGTGATTGCGGACAGGTTGAGCAGAGCCATCCTGTTGCCCCACGAGTGGTCCCTCAAACCTCAAGTAGCGGAAATGATTTTCCGCAGATGGGGCCAGCCTTGCTGCGACTTATTTGCATCCCCATTGAATGCCAGATGCAGAAGCTACTTTGCCGTACTACCCCCTCCAGGGGGCGCCCCCAGGGATGCACTGGTACACGATTGGCCCCCGGGTCTCCTTTACACTTTTCCCCTTGTTCCGTTAATCCCCAAGTTCTTGCAGAAAGCCAAACATCTGGAAAGGACCATAATTCTGATAGCCCCATTCTGACCTTGACAAATCTGGTTTCCCTTTCTTCAAACTCATCAGGTGGACGAACCGTGGATTCTGGACCCAGTGCCAGACCTGTTGACGCACTCGTCGGGAGTTCCCCACACATCTCTCGAGTCCCTCAAACTGACAGCTTGGCTGCTCCACTTCCCATCTTAGCCAGGTCAAACTTATTGTCCCCTGCAGTTCAACAGATCATTGTATCTTCCCATAAGCCATCCACAAGGAAGCTATACAATAGCAAATGGAAATGTTTCGCATACTGGGCCTCGCAACAGGGTATAGATCCATCACGGGCTCCAGTACACAAGATACTAGAGTTTCTTTCCACACTTTTTCAGGAAGGAGCTTCCACTTCCACGATAAGGGTACAACTGGTGGCTATATCAAATTTTCATGTTGGTCTAGGAGATAATTCTCTCATGTCCCACAGACTTTGCAAAGCCTTTATGAAAGGTACCTTTCACCTACGTCCCCCTTTTCGGGATCCAATCGCCCCATGGAATCTTAACCTGATGTTATCACGGCTCATGATGCCCCCATTTGAACCAGCCGCCACAACTCTTCTCAAATTTTTATCATGGAAGACACACTTTCTGGTTGCCATCACTTCCGCTCGGAGAGTTTCAGAGTTGCAGGCTTTGTCTGTCTGGCCCCCATACATGATTTTTCACCCAGACAGAGTAACATTGCGCACCAATCCATCCTTCCTTCCAAAGATTTGTTCAGTTCAAAATATTAATCAATCTATTAAGCTACCCACCTTCTTCAAAAATCACTCTAATAAGCTGGAATACATGTTGCACAAATTGGACTTCCACAGACAGCTGAGATTTTACTTAGACAGGACTAAGGAATACAGAAAATCAGACCAACTATTTGTATCTTATGCTGACCAAAAAAAGGGAGAAGCGATAGCGAAAGTTACTTTATCCAAATGGCTATCGGACTGTATACATTTCGTATATGCAGAATCAAAACAACAGCTCCCCTTTAATCTTAGAGCTCATTCTACGAGGGCAGTTGCTACTTCCTTGGCCCATGCTGCTCGCTTACCATTAGATACTATTTGTGCGGCGGCAACCTGGGTGAAACCACATACCTTTATTATCCATTACAAATTAGATAAAAACTCCAGAGACAGGGCGACGTTTGGTTCCACTGTTCTCAGGAATGTTCTCCCTTGAGCCACCCAGGATAAAGGAGCTAGGGACGCTACCCGTGTGTAAGAACAAACGGCGAGATCGAACAGTTTCACATAAAGAAGTTATGTTCTTACCATAACGTTCCATGTGAATTGTTCATCTCGCCTTTGTTCTTACATTACCCCCCTCCATCCCCCGTCCTGCGGTCTAGGAGAACGGGCACGTCTTGAGCTGAGTTCAGTCTTCTCTAGATGTGGGTGTTCTTGAGCTTCCTACTGTACTTCAGGTATGGCATCTTTTCTCCTCTACTTTATTATAGAGTATTAGACAGTGTGGTTGCATTTCTGTGCGCTAGGGCGCAGTAACTAGTGGGGTTCTTCGAGTGTTAGCAAACTAGGTCTGAGGGTTAGCACCGGAGGATCATGGGATAGCACTGTGCCTCAAGCTTTCTCGAAGATGCGGAGCTGGTGATGTGGCCGACTCAGAGCCGAGGATCGGCTCCGAACCCGTGTGTAAGAACAAAGACGAGATGAACAATTCACATGGAACGTTATGGTAAGAACATAACTTCTTTTTCTCTTATATAGAGCCAGTCATCCTGGAAAGTGAAGTTAAGTGGTCTGTAGAAACTTTTGCTAATAACAAGGCTACAGGAAGTGATAAACCTACAGATGAATTGTTAAATCATGCAAAATAATGCTGTTGCAGTGCTGCTTATGATTTGTCCGCAAATTTGGAAAACATGACAGTGTCCAAGAGACTGGAATAGGTCAGTTAATATATCTCTCCCAAAAAGGGCAATACTAAAGAGTGTTCATCAGACACTTGCACTTATTTCCCTTGCTAGCAAGGTGATGCTCAAGATCCTGCAAACCAGACTTTAGCAGTATGTGGACTACAAATTGCCAGATGTACAAGCTACTTTTAGAATGGGGCAGAGGCATCAGAGATCAAGTTGTCAATATCCACTGGATAATGGAAAAAGCAAGAGAGTTCCAGAAGAATATTTACTTCTGCCTTGCTGACTAATCTAAAGCCTTTGAGTGTGTGGAGATACCAAGTTATCTTATTTGCCTCATGAGCATTCTGTATGCAGAACAAGAAGTAAAGGTTAGAACTAAATATGGAATGACTGACTGATTCAATTTTGGGAAAGGAAAGGAGAAAGACATGGCTGTACACTGTCACTCTTCTTATTGAGTTTGTGTGCTAAATACATAATTCTAAATCTAAATACAGTTTTAGTTTAATCTGATGTGGGAATCCAGTTTGTAGTACTTGTTGGGAGAGATAACAGCTTCAGACAAGCAGATGATATCATTGCAATGGCTGGAACTGATGAAGAGCTGAAGAGCCATCAAATGAAGGTGAAAGTAGAAAGTGCAAAATCTGATTTGGTGTTTAACATAAAAAATACAATTATGTAATCTAGTCCTATCTGTCTTTTGCAAACAAATAGGAAGAAGTGAAGGTAGTGACACATTTTATTTTCCTAGCTCAAAGATTTCTTCAGGTGGTAACTGCAGCCATAAGATTAAAAGACTTTGGGAGAAAAAGGTAAAATCTGGATAAGATTTTTAAAAGGAAAGGCAACGCATTGTCAGCAAAGATTTGTAAAGCCAAAGCTATGTTTTCCCAGTATTAACACAAGGCTGTGAGAGTGGACTGTAAGTGAGGCTGTGCATCCGAAACACGATGCTTTTGAGTTTTGGTGTTGGAGAAGACTTGAGAATTACATGGACTGTAGTAAGATTGAGCCACTCAATATGTAAGGAAGCAAATCCAGACTGGAAGGCTGATAGCAAAACTAAAACTCAAATACTTTGACAACATAATGCAAATATATGATTCACTAGAGAAGACACTAATACTGGGAAAAAATCAAGGCAAAAGAAGAATGGGAGACAGAAGATAAGGTGGACAGCATTACTGAAGTAATAATAATGAATTTATAAGAACATAAAGAAGCAGTTCTTGACAGTAAGTTCTGGCATTCTAAAGTTCTTGAAATCAGGATAACATGGATTTGACTGTTATTTGCTGTTCTATTGACTCACAGTTGCTTTCCCAGTATGGGTTATAGCATGCTAACAATTGACGCAAGGACAATGATTTCAAATTAAATGTAGCGCAGTTCATTTTCATACCATAAACGTGACACATTGTTCCAGTCAGACATTATTGTAAGGGATTGAGATATTCTTTTTGATAATTCCTTATTGTTTGACCATCATGTCTCTGCAGTTGTTTGGAAAGGCTCATCTAATTTTCAAAAGCATCCCTACAACATCCAAAGAAGTCATAATTCCTCTTTATTCATCTTATTAGACCACATTATAGAGTGTAATACAGTTGCATAAACATATCACTCAACTTGAGAGACCTCAGAGAGTCATAACTAAAGTAATTAAATGCCTCAAAACTTTTAGTTGTCAAGACAGACTGGCATCCCTCTGTACTCAGTTTCTTATAGACTACTCCATGGAAATTTGTGCCTAGCCTTTTGAGCCATGTCCTCCTGTTCTTTCACAGAACAATGATACTTCAAATGCCCATTTAAAGGAACTAAACCTTTGTCGTCATATAAATGAGACACTCTGGTGTGCTAGATTCATACCCCAACATATCCTTCTCCTCTGAAACAAGCTTCCACCACATATCAAGTAGTGTATCACCCTTGCCGCCTTCAAGGTAAACCTAGATATTTCGATGGGCAGCTTCAAATTCTGTCTCCTACTCTATCTTTTCTTGCCTGCCTTAAGGCTAAAGGGAACTTTTGAAAAGGGCTTTTTGGCTAGGCTTGTAATGGGTCTGCAAACTGATTGCCTAGTACTTACTTATGAAATAAACAGCTAGAACAAAACTGAAACAGTGACCTTGTATAACAAGGAGACTTATTACTGTAAGACATGATGATCAAGATTGTATGGTTAAGTTATTGATTGATAAATTATGATTTACATTACTGCAGGAGTGCAGGTTATGGAACAAGAGGAGGCAGTATTTGTGACAATGATTCAGTGTAGTCTTTATTGCAGTGCAAAGATAAAACAAATGGGTCTGCTGACAATTTTCTTTCTTTCCTCAACTGATGGATTTGGATCCAATTCTTCGATCTTACCTGACCATTACTAAAGCTCTTCTCGTGGTGCCCAAAAAGCTCTTGAGCTTCTCCCTTACCCACAATTCACCATTCCTAAGCTACCTTAGATCTTGTTTCCCTCTTTTCGTGAAAGACATGAGTGCCGTAGCTCTTGAGCTTCATCGCTAACTTTTAAGATAAGGCATACCTTTATCCACATACACATTTCTCTTCTTTAGCATTTCCCTTGCCCTCGTACTGCTTATATTTACTGTTTTTGTCATAACTTGCTTACATGTTTTTCTGTTTTCTACTCTTTTAGAGTAATCTAATGTTAAGTTGTCAATCTCGCCTTCATTCTTGCTGGATGGGTTCGGAGCTGATCCTCGGCTCTGACTCGGCACTTGCTAAGCTCGAGAGCTAATTTTACCAGCTCGAGGCAACCCTATATCCCATGATGCAAGGCGGAGACTACCTAGATCTCGTTTGCCACTTCGCTAACGAGGTGCCTTCTTTTACCAGCTCTAGGTAAGTGAATAGTTTTTGAGACTTTTTGTCTACCCCCCTTTAAATTTATATATATAATTGTTTTTTGTTAACTTTAACGACTTACTTTAACCCTATTCCCGTCAGTGTTCCCTTTTTTTTGAGTAATTTATTCCCTTTCCCTAGCTTAGGCCTTAGGCCTTCCCCTCCCTAAATTTTTTCCTGTCAGGGATTGTTTGTGTATGACTGTGTTATCCCTGTTTATTTTATTTTTTTTTTCCATAATAAATTTTTATTGAAATATATTTTCCAAAAACATTACAAAAATACAATAAACATCACACACATAATACACTATAACTACTACAAACCATTTATACAATATCTACATGAAATGCTTCCTATATTTAATATATTCCTAAAATCAGTATCATGCTAATATAATATTGAAGACCTTTTCCCATATTTTCGGGTTATTAATATTTTTGTTAGTTTGTTTCAGAAGTAATTTATGTGCTAGTATATGCTTTATAGCCACAAGCTTAAAATTATTCCATGATGTCTTATGTGGTTCTAGCCAATTTGTGGCTATATAGAGTTTCATCAGCAAAAAAATATTCATACAGATAATAGTTTGCGATCTGGAAAGCTCTCTTGGAGGAATGTGTAGAATCATAAATTCCCATGACATTGTAGAACTTTGATAACCCATCTTTTGCAGCTGTACTTTAAGAGAGTTCCAAAGTTTATATACGCATTTACAACTCCAGAACATATGAAGAAGATCCGCTGTTTGATCTGCACAGTATGGACAAATTGGAGAATTCCTAGGGTTAAATTTATGTAATCTAAGATGTGTGTAATATGCATTGTTCCAAATCATCAATTGCGTGTACATCAGTTTTTGAAAAGAAACTGATTTCCTAGTTATATCAATTGCTTTTAATATCTGTCCCCTGTTTATTTTAAATTGTTGGGTTGAGTGTTTTTGTGTGTGTGTGTTACTGTATTGTGTTTCCTCGACACAGTTATGTCGAAGGACACTAAGGTCTCAGGCTTCAAGAAGTGAGACTCGTGCTGTCAGAAGATGTCTCTGACAGACAGTCACACTTCTTGTGTTTATTGCCTGGGACCTTTGCACCTGCAGGACTCTTGTGCTATCTGTCATGCTTTCAGCCCAAGAGTCCTGCAGGAGTGAAGAAATAAGCTGATATTAAGGGGCTTATTAAAGACTGAGAGCTCCCCCGACTAAGTCGGCGCCAGGGAAGCCCTCGAAACCTGTTAAGCCTTCGGCTCAGACTTCCAAGCCGTCGGCTTCGGGTTCATCCTTACCAGGGTCGAGATCGGCTCCGGCCGGAGCCGACCCTTCCACCTTACCAGTCTCAGTATCGGCTCCATCCATCGCCGATACTGTCAAATCCAGACATTCAGTGTCGGCTCCGGCTGGAGCCAACGTATCTTCGGCTCCGTTGGCTCCATCAATCTCAAAAAAGAGATCTCAATCTCCTTCAGTGGAATCCATACGTTCGGCTCTGAGATCACCCTTGCTCTCGGAGCGGAGCCATCGCAGCCGTTCTTCTCGGCCGTCCAGGCTGTCTAATCACGACCTCAAGAGAGTGGTGAGTAGACTATTAAAGTCTCAGGCATTGGCCCAAATACTCCACAGCCCATCTCAACAGACGGTAGCTATTTCACATCCACCAAACATTCCTCCTTCGACTCTCTTACAGAGCTCAGAGCCGGAGCTCCTCGGAACCGGCACCGTTGTGGCTTCGGAGCCGATACCACCCCTTTCGGCTCCGTCGTCCTCTGCTCCGATTTCCTCCTTGAGACCTTCATTGGAGGGATCCGGGCGTCTGGTCTCTCTCATCAGCTCCGAGGGGGCGAGTGGCATCGGACCCTTGTCCGACCCCGTTCTCCCTCTCGGAGCTTCGGCGTTGGTGAGCTCGGCCCCGACATCTGCCTCGGAGCCTTACCTCTCGGTGAGGCCTGGGGTTCCTATCTCTTCGGAGCGGGAACTTTCTGGTCTTTCTGACAGGGGAGCCTTCGAGGTGATGAAGAGTGTACTAGCCCCTGGGCTTAGTCAATGGACAGTTCCATCAGCTCCTCCCACTACAGTGCCTGCTAACGTCTCTTCCCACTCTCTTGCTCCCGGACCCAGAGATCCAACGCCTCAGGTTTCCCCATTGGGAATATCTTCCTCTTCCGAGGCTTCTCCTGATCCGTCAGGGGAACTCCCGCGTAAGAGGACATGTAAGAGGAAACATCTAGAATCCCCTGAGTCTACTACATCAGATACTGACCTGGATGAGTCAGAGGGATCCCCAAGGTCCTCCTCTGAGGATGTCTCATTCTCAGACATCCTTGAACTCCTTAAGCAGAGGGGGAACTGGCCCTCCCTTAATCCTTCCGAGGGCGAGTCAGTATACCTGGAGGCGTTCAGATCTCGACCCTCCACCTCCTGGATGTCTCCGCCTTTTGACCCTCTTATGGAGGTAGTGGCTCGGAAGGCGTGGATGGCTCCGGATTTGGTGGAACTTATCCCTAGGAGGTCTTCAAAATTTATTACGGCCCCACAAGATAGACAATATTTAACAAAGGGTGTCCCAGTTGATGCCATGGTGGTGGCTGCTGCCACCAAGAAGGAATTAGCTGATCCTTCAGTACCTGTCCATCCTCCTAACAAGGATTCTAGGACTATGGACAGGTACGGTAAGCGGATTTTTTCTTCAGCGACTTTTACCATGAGATCGCTGAACTACTTATGCCACTTCACCCACCTTCAAAGAGATGTTCTTAAAGAGTTGGGAGAAGTTTTACAGGATCCGTCAGCTGCTGGGTCTCAGGATAAGATTAGCTCACAGCTAGGAATCCTTAACTCCATTGTTAACTCCTCCATGCGGCTCATTTCTTATGCAGCCAATGGAGCGAGTAGGGCCGCAGGCACAGGAGTGGTTTTAAGGCGTCAGTCCTGGATGCGGCTTTGTAATTTTGCAGACCCCTTCAAGGCGTCCTTCACAAACTCCCCCTTTGATGGGTCGACCTTGTTCAGACCTCAAGTGAAAGACACTTTGACTAAATGCGAACAAGATGGCAAGACTCTTTCTGCCGTAGGAGTCAGTTTCTCCACCCCTTCAAGACCTTACCCCAAAGGACAGAAGGGAGGGAAAATGTGGTTCCGCAAATCTCAAGGAGTCACGCCTGATGCACGAAGTCAGTTTACCCCCAGAGGCAGAGGGGGTAACAATAATAGATGCCACCCTAGGGGCAGAGGTGGTCCGCAGAATCAGGGTAGCAGAGAGCCTCTTTCTGACAAACCCTTCCACCATCCCTGAGATGTTGCCCGATTGTCCGCCTTCGGAGGCAGTCGGGGGAAAATGATCGCTGTTACCCAATAGCCTGGCTTTCCCTTTCTCAAGACAAATGGGTACAGTCAATTATATCCGAGGGTTACAAAATTCCCTTTATTCAAACCCCAGTTCAACAAAATGGAACCCTTCCAGACGTTCCACCCGGTCTCAGGGAACTAGCAGTACTAGAAATATCAAAACTGCTAGTAGAAAGAGCCATCCAGCCAGTCCCAGCGGACCAAATAGGATCCAGAATCTACTCAAGGTTCTTTTTAGTTCCAAATAAGACAGGGGACTGGAGACCAATATTAGATCTGAGCAAACTCAACAAGTTTGTAAAGAAATCAAGATTCCGGATGGTCACGCTTCAGTCCATTCTGCCCTTTCTGGGCAAGGACAATTGGATGTGCTCGATAGATCTTCAGGATGCGTACTATCACATAAAAATTCACAGACGCTCCAGAAGATTTCTCCGCTTTTGGCTGGGGACCAGTCACTTCCAATTCAGAGTCCTGCCCTTTGGACTCACTACAGCCCCCAGAGTATTCACCAAATGTATGGCAGTGGTTACGGCTCACCTGAGACATCAAGGATTCCAGGTGTTTCCATATCTAGACGACTGGCTCCTCACTGCCACCACCAGGCATCAGCTTCTCCAAGCCAGAAATTACACCATTCACACTTGCAGAGGGCTAGGAATTTCTATAAATTTCGAAAAATCTGCCTTGTCGCCTTGTCAATGTATTACTTTTATAGGCGCAAGATTGGACACCGTACAACTTTCAGCAAAGTTAACAGACCAAAGGATCTTGGACATTCAAAGACACGTCCAGGTGATTCTTCTCAGCAACAAAATTCAGGCCAGATTTGCTCTGAAGGTATTGGGTCTTATGGCGGCCGCCATAACATTTCTTCCCCTTGCCCGCTTTTACATGCGTCTTCTACAATGGATGCTATTCACCCAATGGTCTTTTCAACAACTTCCCATGCGTCACAAGATCATAGTAACTCCAACTTGCAAAAGGCATCTGACTTGGTGGATATCGTCCCCTCAAATCCATC
Organism: Protopterus annectens; assembly: GCF_019279795.1. Lineage (NCBI taxonomy): Eukaryota > Metazoa > Chordata > Ceratodontiformes > Protopteridae > Protopterus > Protopterus annectens. The sequence goes on along the minus strand of NC_056741.1, from coordinate 150,057,734 downwards.
AAGGCAGACCTTTTGTTCCTCTTGCCCCGGTTGCCACGGTTACATCGGATGCCTCCCTGATCGGGTGGGGGGGCATTATCAGGGCAGAATGGTCCATGGCACTTGGCAACCTTTCGAGTACCATCTGCACATAAATGTTCTGGAGATGAGAGCAGTGCTTTTAATGTTGCAAGCCCTCAACGACTCTCTTCCCCTGGGAACTATTGCAGTCCAAACGGACAATATGTCCGTAGTGTGGTATATAAACAAACAGGGTGGAACCAAGTCCTATCCACTGTGTCGAGAGGCTCTCAGACTTTGGCAATGGGCAATCTCCTCTCACCGGTTTCTGATAGCAACGCACATCCCTGGGAAATCCAACATCATAGCGGACAGACTGAGCAGAGCTATTCTCATGCCTCACGAGTGGTCTCTCAAACAGTCAGTGACGGAAGAGATTTTTCAGAAGTGGGGCCTTCCTTGCTGCGACCTTTTCGCTACACCTCAAAACAGCAAATGCCCAGACTTCTTCTCTCTTCCCCCTTCCAGGCCATCCCCCCAGAGACGCTGTAACCCAAGATTGGCCCCGGGGACTTCTTTATGCCTTTCCCCCTTTTCCGCTGATACCTCAGCTAATTCAGAAAGCAACCGCCTTGAGAGCCAAGTTGATTCTCATTGCCCCTTATTGGCCTCGACAGATATGGTTTCCGTTCCTACATCATTATCTCTTGGTACAGCCATGGCATCTGGACCCGGTTCCAGATCTTCTGACCCACCAGTCGGGTCAACTGCACCAATCCATACCTTCTCTCAACCTCACTGCTTGGTTGCTCCACTTCCATCCTTAGCCAGGCTTCCTATGATTTCTAATCCTGTACGGGATATCATAGTAGCTTCCCTAAAATCTTCTACAAGAAAGATTTGCACTAGTAAATGGCAACGTTTCTCTTTCTGGGCAAAAGCTAGGAACATAGACCCCTATACTGCTCCAATTCATTCGGTATTGGACTTCCTAGCTGACATTTTTCATTCAGGATCCTCTTCTTCCACAGTGAAAGTTCAACTGGCAGCCATTTCAAATTTTCATATAGGCTTTTTGGACCACAACACTATGTCACATAAACTTTGCAAGGCATTCCTTTGAGGTATCAGACATCCTTGAACTCCTTAAGCAGAGGGGGAACTGGCCCTCCCTTAATCCTTCCGAGGACGAGTCAGTATACCTGGAGGCGTTCAGATCTCGACCCTCCACCTCCTGGGTGTCTCCGCCTTTTGACCCTCTTATGGAGGTAGTGGCTCGGAAGGCGTGGATGGCTCCGGATTCGGTGGAACCTATCCCTAGGAGGCCTTCAAAATTTATTACGGCCCCACAAGATAGACAATATTTAACAAAGGGTGTCCCAGTTGATGCCATGGTGGTGGCTGCTGCCACCAAGAAGGAATTAGCTGATCCTTCCGTACCTGTCCATCCTCCTAACAAGGATTCTAGGACTATGGACAGGTACGGTAAGCGGATTTTTTCTTCAGCGACTTTTACCATGAGATCGCTGAACTACTTATGCCACTTCACCCACCTTCAAAGAGATGTTCTTAAAGAGTTGGGAGAAGTTTTACAGGATCCGTCAGCTGCTGGGTCTCAGGATAAGATTAGCTCACAGCTAGGAATCCTTAACTCCATTGTTAACTCCTCCATGCGGCTCATTTCTTATGCAGCCAATGGAGCGAGTAGGGCCGCAGGCACAGGAGTGGTTTTAAGGCGTCAGTCCTGGATGCGGCTTTGTAATTTTGCAGACCCCTTCAAGGCGTCCTTCACAAACTCCCCCTTTGATGGGTCGACCTTGTTCAGACCTCAAGTGAAAGACACTTTGACTAGATGCGAACAAGATGGCAAGACTCTTTCTGCCGTAGGAGTCAGTTTCTCCACCCCTTCAAGACCTTACCCCAAAGGACAGAAGGGAGGGAAAATGTGGTTCCGCAAATCTCAAGGAGTCACGCCTGATGCATGAAGTCAGTTTACCCCCAGAGGCAGAGGGGGTAACAATAATAGACGCCACCCTAGGGGCAGAGGTGGTCCGCAGAATCAGGGTAGCAGAGAGCCTCTTTCTGACAAACCCTTCCAGCATCCCTGAGATGTTGCCCGATTGCCCGCCTTCGGAGGCAGTCGGGGGAAAATTATTGCTGTACCCAATAGCCTGGCTTTCCCTTTCTCAAGACAAATGGGTACAGTCAATTATATCCGAGGGTTACAAAATTCCCTTTATTCAAACCCCAGTTCAACAAAAGGGAACCCTTCCAGACGTTCCACCCGGTCTCAGGGAACTAGCAGTACTAGAAATATCAAAACTGCTAGTAAAAAGAGCCATCCAGCCAGTCCCAGCGGACCAAATAGGATCCGGAATCTACTCAAGGTCCTTTTTAGTTCCAAAAAAGACAGGGGACTGGAGACCAATATTAGATCTGAGCAAACTCAACAAGTTTGTAAAGAAATCAAGATTCTGGATGGTCACGCTTCAGTCCATTCTGCCCTTTCTGGGCAAGGACAATTGGATGTGCTCGATAGATCTTCAGGATGCGTACTATCACATAAAAATTCACAGACGCTCCAGAAGATTTCTCCGCTTTTGGCTGGGGACCAGTCACTTCCAATTCAGAACCCTGCCCTTTGGACTCACTACAGCCCCCAGAGTGTTCACCAAATGTATGGCAGTGGTTACGGCTCACCTGAGACGTCAAGGATTCCAGGTGTTTCCATATCTAGATGACTGGCTCGTCATTGCCACCACCAGGCATCAGCTTCTCCAAGCCAGAAATTATACCATTCACACTTGCAGAGGGCTAGGAATTTCTATAAATTTCGAAAAATCTGCCTAGTCGCCTTGTCAATCTATTACTTTTATAGGCGCAAGATTGGACACCGTACAACTTTCAGCAAAGTTAACAGACCAAAGGATCTTGGACATTCAAAGACACGTCCAGGTGATTCTTCTCAGCAACAAAATTCAGGCCAGATTTGCTCTGAAGGTATTGGGTCTTATGGCGGCCGCCATAATGCTTCTTCCCCTTGCCCGCTTTTACATGCATCTTCTACAATGGATGCTATTCACCCAATGGTCTTTTCAACAACTTCCCATGCGTCACGAGATCATAGTAACTCCAACTTGCAAAAGGCATCTGACTTGGTGGGTATCGTCCCCTCAAATCCATCAAGGCAGACCTTTTGTTCCTCTTGCCCCGGTTGCCACGATTACATCGGACGCCTCCCTGATCGGGTGGGGGGGGCATTATCAGGGCAGAATGGTCCATGGCACTTGGCAACCTTTCGAGTACCATCTGCACATAAATGTTCTGGAGATGAGAGCAGTGCTTTTAATGTTGCAAGCCCTCAACGACTCTCTTCCCCTGGGAACTATTGCAGTCCAAACGGACAATATGTCCGTAGTGTGGTATATAAACAAACAGGGCGGAACCAAGTCCTATCCACTGTGTCGAGAGGCTCTCAGACTTTGGCAATGGGCAATCTCCTCTCACCGGTTTCTGATAGCAACGCACATCCCCGGGAAATCCAACATCATAGCGGACAGACTGAGCAGAGCTATTCTCATGCCTCACGAGTGGTCTCTCAAACAGTCAGTGACGGAAGAGATTTTTCAGAAGTGGGGCCTTCCTTGCTGCGACCTTTTCGCTACACCTCAAAACAGCAAATGCCCAGACTTCTTATCTCTCTTCCCCCTTCCAGGCCATTTATTTATTTATTTATTTTACATTTGTTAACCGGGCTAGTCTAGCTGGATATATTTCCATTTTCAGCAGAGGCCCGGGGAGAAAAGCTCCACATGTAGACAAGACGGATACAACATAACAAAAAATTCATAATAACAGATTAAAAACAGATTAAAAAGTGGTAGGACTTTCACTCCAAGACAAGAATGATTAATCATATTATAAAGGTATAAACAACATGTTCAACATAAATTCATCTTTGGAACCATTTAGAGAAAGCATGAAACCAAGGAAAAGAGAGAACATTAATCGAAAGAAGGTGCAGATTTAAAGAGATATGTATTGCCAGAAAGAGAGAGACAAATAGCCATGAGGAGGAGAAAAACAAAGAAAATTTTAATCAGGCTTAGAGCAGGAACATATCCAGTGGTTTTTAAGGTGGACTCTTAGTTTTTGTTTAAACAGAGCAGTAGATGCAATTGAAGTAAGTTCGGGAGGAAGTTTATTCCAGTGTTTCCCAATGGCATTAGAGAAAAGGGAATCTCCATCAAGGTTATTAGATTTGGTTAAGGTAACTAGCAGTTTCCTAGAAGAGCGGAGTGAGTTCAGGTTTGAGTAGGGGCTTAAGAGGTTAGAAAGAGCAGATGTATTAAGAGGTTGGTAAAAAGCTCTTTGGACAAACATAAGTTGGGATAGAAGCAACATGTTTGTCAGTTCAAGCCAGTTAAGTTGTTGCAGATTCAGACAATGGTGGGTTCTAAATTGCTTCCCAGTAACAAATCTAGCTATGTTATTGTAAGTGGTAGACAGTTTAGAGAGATTGTTTTTCTTGAGATTAGTGTAGATAGGTGAGGCATAGAGAAGTGTGGAAATAAGATGTGAGTGGGCAAGATTAACTTTTGCTGGGAAGGTTAAAAAAGTTTTGATTCTATATAGAGAGCCAAGTTTCCTGTTTACAGATTTAATGGTATTGTTGATATGAAAGTCGAAGGAGAGATTGTTATCAATCGTGACACCTAGCAATTTGGTAGTAGAGTCAGGTGATATAATGGTTCCATTATTCGACACGATAGTGAAGTCAAATGTAGGGGATCTGGTAGTAGGCTTAAAGAGTAGTAGTTTGGTCTTTTTTGCGTTTAGGAGTAGACAACATTTTAGGAACCAAGTTTCGACTTTAGAAAATACAGCTTGAGTGTTAGTTTGAAGTTTGGAAATGGATCTAGCAGAGCAAATAAGTGTGGAGTCATTAGCATATTGAATGCAAGTAGCCTGTGGAATGGCTAATTGTAAGTCATTTATAAAGAGGGAGAAAAGAAGAGGTCCAAGAATAGAGCCTTGGGGGACCCCAAGTGAAATTGGTAGAAGAGATGAGAGTTTGTTATCCCAGAGGACAGCCTGTTTCCTGTTGGTGAGATATGAACTGAACCAGTGGATAGCCTCAGGTCCTAAGGAAAGGGATTCGAGAATTTTTAATAGGAGAGAGTGGTTAACCATGTCGAAGGCTTTGGACAGGTCAATGAAGAGAGCAGAAGACAGGATATTATTGTTGCGATTATTGTTAATATCTGTAAAGGAGAGCAGAGCAGTAGTTGTGGTATGATAGGGCCTGAAGCCATGTTGACAGTTTGTCAGAATGTTATTTTGTATTAGGTGATTCATTAACTGATGGTGGACACATTTTTCCATTATTTTTGCGAGTGGGGACAATAGGGCTATGGGCCTGTAGTTAGAATGTTCAAAGGAGTTTCCTCCTTTATGTAATGGTATGATGTGAGAGATTTTCCATATATCAGGGATGGTTTCTTCATTTATGGTCCTATTAATGAGAATAGATATGGGATAAGCGATTTCAGAGGCTGCTTTTTGAAGGAATTCAGAAGGAAGCTGGTCAGCTGAGGGGGTACAAGGTTTAAGTTTGAGAATGCATCTCTGTATAAAGGTAGTGGAGATGGGTTGTAGCCTAAAGGTCGGTAGTTTGGAGGATGCATGGTCATGGATGCTAGTATTGTCACTGGAGAGATGGGAGGCCAAGGAATTAATAGTATCAATGAAGAATGAGTTGAAAGTGTTGGCAGTATCAAGGGGAGAAATTCTATCAGACCCAGAAGGGGAGGGGGTGGTAGTCTGTCCAGGGTGAAGAAGTCTATTTAGGGTTGACCAGAATTTTTGAGGGTTATTGTGATTCACTTGCTGAAGATTGCTATAATAGTTCCTTTTGTCAGAGAGGATTGCTTTTTTGGTACTATTTCTCAGATGCCTGAAAGTCTGTTGGTCTATGGGAGATTTGCTAATTTGCCATTTTAACCAAGATTTGTTTCTAAGTGACATTTTTTGTCTAGTCTCTTTAGTTAGCCAGGGGGCTGGCTTAGCTTTAATTCTAATAGAACGTTTTGGTGCATGATTATCTAGAATAGTTAGGAATGTGGTGTTAAAGTAATTAACAGCTTCTTGAAGAGGAAGTGTTTTTAGTGGGTTCCAGTTACAGGCCTTTAGTTCAGTTTTAAATTGGGTTGGGTTAAAGCATTTGAGGTTACGTAGGGTCCTATATAAAGGAGAGTAGTTAGAGGCATTTTTTTTGTCTTATAATATAGGTTAGGTTGTGGTCACTAATGTCATCAGGTAGCGTTCCAGACTGATATTTAACTAGAGGTTTGTTTACCAAAATCCAATCAAGAATACTTTCTTTGTTATTAGTTTTGTTAATCCTAGTAGTGGTGTTAATTGTCTGAGTGAAGCCATGGAGATTAATATGAGATGCTGGGTTGTTAGTGGATATTGAGGACCAGTCTAGGTTGAGGTCTCCTAGTATTATGGTTTCTTGTGGGTAGGTGGATGAGGCCCAACTGAGGATATTTTCTACGGTAGTAGAGTTATTTCCAGGAGGTAGATATATACAGATGATATAGATAGATTTTTTGAGGTTTAGTTGCAGCTTTGAGATAAGAAGTTCAGTTTTAGTAAATCCAAGGTTCTCATAGGGTACTAATGTTATTTTCAGTTCAGTTTTGAACAATAGTGCTACTCCTCCGCCTTTTTTACCATTGCGGTCGAGTCTCAAGATATTATAACCTGGTGGTATGATTTCAGTGTCTTTAGTAAAGGGTTTTAACCAGGTTTCAGTTAAACAAAGAATATCAAAGGAGTGGTGATCAAGAAGAGAGTGGAGTTGGGTGATTTTGTTATTGACGCTTTGGATATTAAGGTGTCCTATGAGTAGAGTATTTGTATTGGAGGTTGGTAATAGAAGAGAAGTGTTTAGAGAAGCAGGTGTAGCTTCAGCTGAAAAATTAGATGGACCTGGGTTGGGGTGGATGTCGCCATCTACCAAGGTAGAGTGGTTGTATTCCAAGTGAGATTTGTTAGGGAAGTTCAGTAAGTATTTTAGTTTCCTAATCAAGAGGTTCTGAATTTTTATGTGAGACAATCTGTGATATTTAGCTAAGAGGTAACAAGAGGTAGATGTAATGTTTAATTGAGTAAAGTTTAGGCTTTTGTAATTTGAGGTTGTGTGTTTAGGAGAGTAGTTGAAGTGGAAATTGAGTTTAGTTTCATAGGAGGTTAAGAAATAGGGCATAGTGAGAGAAAAGGAAGTAATGAGTAGGAGTATTAGTATTTTTAGAGTATTGTCTTTTACAGAGATCATGGAAGTAGGATTGTGGATGTCTGTAGACATGTTGAGGTGCGAAAAAGAGGAATAGACTAAAAGACTTTGGTAAGACTATAGTTTAAGGATGTGTAGCTAGATAGAAGAGACAAGATAAGAATATGCCTTTAAGTATAGTCAGGTGATAGGAGAGGTGATTGAGGAAGGTATAGTTGAGAGGAAGTTGTAGATGAGGTATGAGCCAGTGATAGGTGAAGTTATAGAGTGGGTGTGGTGTAAGGGGTATAAAGCTAAGGACACGTGGGGTGGGTGGGATAAGGGGGTAGGGAGAGGAGTGGAGCGGGGCAGAAACAGTTAGAGAGGAGAGCAGAAAACAATCAGCTAAGCAGGGAAGTTAACACCACGAGTTGCCTATACTATGTAGTTTAAAAAGCAAGAAAGGGAAAGTTAGTTAAGGAACCTGAGAGGGTTCAGGCAGTATACAAGTAAATTTAACAGGTGCAGGTATAAGTGGGAAAAAAGTATAGTTTAGGTGAAAAAAACATGAAAGGGTACAGTGAGAATACAAGGAGACAGTAGGTGCAAGGTAAAGGGAAGTAATGTATACAGTTTGCAGAGGGACACAGGGAGGAAAAAGTAGAAAATAAGCAGGTAGTAATATGTAAGACCCAGTCGTAAGTGAACTAAAGGTAGGAGAAACAGAGAAAAGGAGTGCAGCAGCCAGAAAGAGGTAATTGAGAGATAGAGAGGAGACAGAAGAGGCAAGGCAAGCAGGATGTCTCAGTTATGGGAAGACTAGCAGGGACAGGTGAGTAGTAAAAAATAAATGCTAGGGGATATGGCGACTAAATAGTATGCAGGTGAGTAAGGGATAGGGGCAGCTTTAGCTTGTACTGCGTGTGTGCCGCCCACAAGAGGACATAAACACCAAGTAAATTAAACAAAAAATGGACATACAGCCAATGCAGGTGAGAAAAGGAATTAAACAGCCTTTACTCAAGAGGAGATAGGGGTGCTTCCTGGGTGCCAGTACAGATAGCCAGCTTCGTAGCTTCAGGGAAACCGGGAGAGATAAGCCAGCAGGGAAGGGACAACCCGATGAGGAGCACTAGGCTTTAATGAGCCAATGCAGGTGAGAAAAGGAATTAAACAGCCTTTACTCAAGAGGAGATAGGGGTGCTTCCTGGGTGCCAGTACAGATAGCCAGCTTCGTAGCTTCAGGGAAACTGGGAGAGATAAGCCAGCAGGGAAGGGACAACCCGATGAGGAGCACTAGGCTTTAATGAGCCAATGCAGGTGAGAAAAGGAATTAAACAGCCTTTACTCAAGAGGAGATAGGGGTGCTTCCTGGGTGCCAGTACAGATAGCCAGCTTCGTAGCTTCAGGGAAACCGGGAGAGATAAGCCAGCAGGGAAGGGACAACCCGATGAGGAGCACTAGGCTTTAATGTCAAGAGGAGATAGGGGTGCTTCCTGGGTGCCAGTACATATAGCCAGCTTCGTAGCTTCAGGGAAACCAGGAGAGATAAGCCAGCAGGGAAGGGACAACCCGATGAGGAGCACTAGGCTTTAATGAGCCAATGCAGGTGAGAAAAGGAATTAAACAACCTTTACTCAAGAGGAGATAGGGGTGCTTCCTGGGTGCCAGTACAGATAGCCAGCTTCGTAGCTTCAGGGAAACCGGGAGAGATAAGCCAGCAGGGAAGGGACAACCCGATGAGGAGCACTAGGCTTTAATGAGGCAGCACACCACGCGGACAAGGCAGGGGAGACCTACGGTGAGCTAGAAGAGGTTCAAAGATCATCCCCCCAGAGATGCTGTAACCCAAGATTGGCCCCGGGGACTTCTTTATGCCTTTCCCCCTTTTCCGCTGATACCTCAGCTAATTCAGAAAGCAACCGCCTTGAGAGCCAAGTTGATTCTCATTGCCCCTTATTGGCCTCGACAGATATGGTTTCCCTTCTTACATCATTATCTCTTGGTACAGCCATGGCATCTGGACCCGGTTCCAGATCTTCTGACCCACCAGTCGGGTCAACTGCACCAATCCATACCTTCTCTCAACCTCACTGCTTGGTTGCTCCACTTCCATCCTTAGCCAGGCTTCCTATGATTTCTAATCCTGTACGGGATATCATAGTAGCTTCCCTAAAATCTTCTACAAGAAAGATTTACACTAGTAAATGGCGACGTTTCTCTTTCTGGGCAAAAGCTAGGAACATAGACCCCTATACTGCTCCAATTCATTCGGTATTGGACTTCCTAGCTGACATTTTTCATTCAGGATCCTCTTCTTCCACAGTGAAAGTTCAACTGGCAGCCAATTCAAATTTTCATATAGGCTTTTTGGACCACAACATTATGTCACATAAACTTTGCAAGGCATTCCTTCGAGGTATCTTTTTATTGAAACCTCCGATTAGAGACCCCCCACCACAGTGGGATCTAAATTTAATTTTAACATCCTTGATTCTTCCCCCGTTCGAACTTGCAGCTGCCTGTTCTTTGAAATTGCTTTCTTGAAAGACACTTTTTCTAGTTGCCATTACTTCTGCCAGGATAGTATCTGAGCTTCATGCTCTCTGTATTCGTCCTCCCTATTTAATATTCCACAAAGATAGGGTATCTCTAAGGACTAATCCATCTTTCTTACCAAAAGTGGCATCGCAGACGAACCTAAATCAATCCATTGATCTTCCAGTATTTTTCCCGAATTATTCTGATAGAGCGGAACAAAAGTTACATTGTCTTGATGTTTACCGCCAGCTCAGATATTATCTGGACAAGACTAAAATTTTTAGGAAATCTGATCAACTGTTTATATCCTATGCAGAGAACAGGAAAGGCCTTCCAGTTTCTAAGGTAACTTTATCTAGATGGCTGTCTTCTGTGATCACTTACATTTATCAGCTCAGAGGCAAAGAGTTGATTTCTAACCCAAAAGCCCATTCTACCAGAGCTCTAGCTGCATCTACAGCTTTTCAAGCTAGACTTCCAATAGACACTATTTGTGCAGCAGCCACATGGGCCTCTCCTCATACCTTTGTTTTACATTACAAATTAGATTTGGCCTCCAGAGACAGAGCGAATTTTGGTCCCACCGTTCTCAAGAGTCTGTTCCATTGAGCCACCCAGGATAGAGGTGCTAGGGACGCGGTCCCATCCAGCAAGAATGAAGGCGAGATTGACAACTTAACATTTAGAAGTTATGTACCTACCATAATGTTCCATGTTAGTTGTCTTCTCGCCTTCTTTCTTAAGGCCCCCTCCATCCCCCTTGCCTGGTCAGACCGGGAAGATTATGCATCTTCTATTAAGAGGTTATTCCCTTTTTCTAGCTGTTCAACTTCTAGTGTCACTAGATTAGGTTGATCCTTTCTAGAGGGTTATGATGTTATTTAGTATTGTTATTTTTTTTCCTCCTCTTCAGTTGGAAGAAAATATTACTATTTCTTTAGCTACCAAACGAGATCTGGGTAGTCTCCGCCTTGCATCATAGGATATAGGGTTGCCTCGAGCTGGTAAAATTAGCTCTCGAGCTTAGCAAGTGCCGAGTTGGAGCCGAGGATCGGCTCCGAACCCATCCAGCAAGAAAGAAGGCGAGAGAAGACAACTAACATGGAACGTTATGGTAGGTACATAACTTCTAATTTTTTACCATCGCTGGCATTTGCTGTCCCTTTACCCTTCCCATTTCCTACTCATTAGATTAATTCTCTTTAGCATTCATTGTAATATCTTTCCCTTTTTTTGCTTCCTTTCTTTAAAAAAAAAGAAAAAAAAAACTTTCTGTTTTAAGCCTTTGTATTAGACTTCTTCCTCACTGTTACCATGGCCAACAAAGGGCCTTCTGGTTTTAAGAAATGCTCATAGTGCGGGCATGAAATGTCTTTTTCAGACACGTACGAATTATATGTCTATAGTTTGGTCCCTCAGCATCTTGAAGAAGACTGCAGAATTTGTAGTAATTTTAATCCATATGCTCTGGTGGATTGTGAAAACAAATTAATATTAAAAGGCATATTGCCTTCTTCTTTAGGAGAGGCTATTGCAGACGCTCAGTCCCCCAAGAAGAAATCTCAGAGAGGAAGTCTCCTACATCATCTACTTCCTCAACTCTGACCTCATCTAGGAAGAAACCTATATTGGATCTGAAGAGCTCTCATGCATCTTCCCCTCAGATCCGAAGAGCAAGACGTTGTCGGATCTGAAATCCTCGGATCTGACTAGGAAACTGTCAGACCCAAGGCTCATGATACTATGCCTTTACCCAGGACCCAGCACTCTCCATTGATAGACCCTGTACCTTCTAGGCTGCCTTCGACTTTTCTAGAGAGGTGCTATTCAAAATCCTCTTCACTGGCTTCATCAAGATCATCTAGACGTTTAACTGAAGAAGATATGGATCGTATAATGAGGAGGTTTCTCTCAGCGCAGATCCAGATGAATGTGTTGCTGACGCCTACCAGCTCAGGTCAAGCAGGCTATCCGTTGTCCACTCTGCCATCTCAGACTCCTCCTTTGATTCCCATGGTAGTTTCAGAGTCGCAGGATCCAGGTCTTCCAGGTCCATCAGGGTCGGATCCGAGGATTACCTTATTGTCAAAACTGAAGTTGTCTCTGAGTGCCTCAGCTCTGACTTTTTTGAATCTGGAGAACTCTTGGAGCTAGAGCCCCCATGTTGTATCCAAGGCATTGAAGTCAACTCCAAAGGTTTCTGCTCCTTGGTGCATCGGTATGGGATAGCTCAGCTCTGGCTTCTTCCTCAAGGGGACTGCTTTCAGAGTGGGAGGATACAATGGTCCAGAAGCTTACCTTCTCAACTCCGAGGTCTACTCTCTCTCCAGGGCAGTCGGCCTTCGAGGTTGTGAAGAGGGTTTTCTCTACTTCAACAGGACTGACGGAAACAACCCCTTTGGATTTTCAATCCACCCAGGTGCATCTGAGCCTCACCATTCGATGCCACAGGATCAGCCAGCCCGAGACCTCCAGATTACCCAGTAGGGTAATAAAGTCTCTTCTAACACCTCCCTAGAACATCACACCAAGGAGGTACCTGGGAAGAGAACTTAAAAGAGGAGGCACTTAGACTTTCTACAAGAGTCAGTCACTGAGGATACAGACTTCGATGAAGATGAAGGATCCCATGATCACCTCCAGAAGATGTCTCATTTGGAGACATCCTTGAGATCTAGAAACAGAGAAGTTGTTGGACCCCCAGTAATCCTTCACCCAAGGAGCCAGTACTTCTGGAGGCATTCAGAGCTGACCCATCTATCTTCTAGGTTACTCCGCTTGTGCTCTTAGATTTGGTCACTCGGCAGATATGGAAAGAACCTGACACAGTTGAACTGATAACCAGGAGACCAGACAAAATTCAAGCACCACCTGTGGGGAAAGAGTTTTGGGATAAAGGGGTGCCCGTGGATGACATGGTCATGGTGCACCAAAAAGGAGCTTGCTGAACAGAGTTCCTCTGTTCATCCCCCTAACAGGGAGTCTAGGGCAATGGACAGATTTGGGAAGTGTGTCTACACTTCAGCGACCTTTGCCCTCAGGACATTGAACTATTTGGCACATTTCACTAGGTTGCGAAGGGATTTGATCAAAGAACATTCAAATTCTCTGTCAGGGTCCATCCCTGCAGAGGTCCAGTCATCTGTGGCTTTTCAGCTGGCTACCCTGCAATCTATTTCAAATTCATCCATGACGCTAATTCTGCATGCAGCCAAAGATGCCTCTAGAGCAGTGGGTTCAGGGATTTCCATAAGGAGGCATGCCTGGATGCACTCATGTGATTTTGTGGAACCCTTCAAGTCATCGTTCGTCAATGCTCTCTTTGATGGCACTTCCTTGTTCGGCCCACGGTGAAAGACACATTATCCAGATATGAAAAGGATGGAAAAAACCCTCTCCTGTGGGTGTACGTTTTTTGACCCTGCAAGGAATCAATGCAGCGGTCGGAAGACATGGTTCAGGAAGTCCTAGGGTCCTTTCCAGGACATACATGGAGGAAGTCCCCCTGGCAGTGGGGGGAACCTCTAACAGTCAACTATCCCCCAGTTGGAGAGGAGACTCCCAACACCAGGGGTCCACAGATTCTTTCTCTGACAGACCCTACCAGCGCTCGTGAAAGGATGCCGGATTGTCCACATCTGGAGGCAATTGGGGGGTGACTATTTCTGCAAAAGAGAGCTTGTCTAAACATAACAAAAGATATTTGGGTGCAGAGAATTATATTCAGAGGATATATAATACCCTTTTCCCTTCCACTTCCAAACCCAAAGAAAATCTCTGATGTTCCACCTAGTCAGAGGAAGGAAGCAGCAATTCAGATTCAAAAGCTGCTGCAAAAAAGAGTCATCCAAAAGATCCCACCAGACCAGATAGAATCCGGAGTTTACTCAAGATTCTTTTTAGTGAAAAAGAAAACAGAGGACTGGATACCAGTTTTGGATCCCACCAACTTGAACAAGTCAGTTCAACAGAGGATGGTCACAGTTCAGTTTGTTCTCCCTTTTTCTTGGCAAGGACGATTGGATATGTTCGTTAGACGTTCAGGATACATACTATTACATAAAGATGAACAGATGATCCAGAAGGTATTTACTCTTCCGGCTGGGAGCCTTATTATCAGTTCAGAGCTCTGCCGTTTGGCCTCCCCACAGCCCCCAGGATGTTTACCAAATGTATGGCAGTAGTGGCAGCTCATTTGAGACTGCAAGGATTCCAGGTGTTTTCATATAAAGATGACTGGCTCATTACCACCATCTATTGATAACAGCAAAAAAATCAGGTTCTCATCTGGGGATAACCATAAATTACAACGTCTCATCTTTAACCAACTCAAACTTTGGAATTCATAGGAGCAATTTTCAACATGAACTCTATGATAGCTTCATTACCTCTGTCAAGAATACAGACAGTCAGGTTACAGGTCAGAAAAATAATTTGCAGTACCAAGATTTCAGGGGTCTATATTATGTTATTGAACACTTAAAAAAGAGAACGATGAATAATCGACCCCATGTAAGTGAAAGCATACAATCTCAAAAGCTCAGAACAGCGAAAAAATCACTCTTCCAAAAAAAGAAAAAAAAATTGAAAGAATACATAAAGTGGGGGGCTTCACACCCCACACCCACCCTACTTAAATACATCAACTCAGAGATCGCACTACAGTGCCGAAAACGTCAAAGTAACGGAATCAGCCTAGTGAATTCTTTCCCTGGGAAAGAATTTGCTTAAAAGCCATTTCGCTATTTTGCCTTTTCGTTGTTTTAAGTTCGACCAAGACGCATTCAATAGAATGCGTCTTCGGTCATCTAATAGGAACCCAATTTCAGAAAGGTTGGTCCTTCAAGTCTAGGATCAATATCAGCGGTGATAATCTTAGTACCCTTGGCCAGATTTCATATGAGGATTCTTCAATAGATGCTAGCAACACAGTAGTCGATTCTGCACTGACCCATCTCATCGCAAATGCAAATCACTCAGGCATGCAAAAGTGATCTCAGTTGGTGGATTCAGTCAAATCAGGTTCTAAAAGGCCGTCCATTCACTTTCCCTCAGCTCAAGGCCATAGTGACCATGGACACTTCCCAGTTGGGGTGGGGGGCACTGTCTGGTCAGGACAGTCCAAGAAGGTACTTTGTCCCCCAAAGAGGCCAATTTGCATATAAATGTCTTGGAGATGAGAGTAGTGCTTTTAGCATTGCAAGCTTTCCAGAATGCTTTTCCTTCAGGGACAATTGGTATTCAAACAGATGACATGTCAGTAGTTTGGTACATCAACAAGCAAGGAGGGATCGTGTCATACCCCTTGTGTTGAGAATCACTCTGTGTATGGCAGTGGGCAATCTCATCCATCTGCTTCCTTGTAGCAACGCACATTCTGGGAAAGTCCAGCGTGATTGTAGATGATTTGAGTAGGTACATTCTTCAACCTCACTAGTGATCTCTCAACAAGAAAGTGATGCGTGTGATATAGGTTCATAGGTTGGTACTAGGCTTTTGGCCCTAGGGCCTATACAAGCCTAGCCATAACAATTCCCTGGATATTTCTTCCCACAATATTTACATCCCTGGACCCCTGTCTAGCAGGGCAAGTGACATGATCCCTGGGGTGAATTTCCTATCTCCCATCCAATCGTCTAGGTTCCTTTTGAAGATGGCCAAGGAGGCACTCTGCTTAACATGTATGGGCAGTCTATTCCAGAGTATGGGGAGTCTCGGGGTCAGGAACCTATCCCTCCAGCATGTTTTGTTCATTGTGATGACAAGGTTTAGATCCCCAGAGGGTGTGGCTCTTGAGGGATTGTGATTTCTTTAAGTGGAGCATGTCCAGCAGCTCAGGGTTTGACATGGCCTTGGACGTTAAGCAGAGATTGCCTGTGAGTAGACAATATGCCACAGAGTATAGCTGGAGTTTTTTTAGATGGTCAGCATAGGGCATCTGCTTTAGGCCTGTGATTCTTTTAGTGAGGTATTTCTGAGGCCTTTCCAGCTGTTGTAGCCTTCTTGTGAGGTACATACGAAACGGGGCATTGTACTCTATAATGGGTCTAATGAGGGATGAGTACAGTGGGACATTGACCTCCTTTTTTCTGGATGAAAAGCCCTTAGTGATGAGGTGTGCCACATAGAAGGATTTCTTGTCTGTTGTGGCGATGTAGTTATTGAAGGTGAGACCACTGTCCACCTGTGTCCCTAAGTCTCTCATCACAATTTCAGTGTTTATTGTACTGCCACCTATGTGGTAATTCATGGGTACATGTTTTTTCCCAAAGGGGATAACTATACATTTCTTGGCATTAAGCTTGAGCCCATGGCTCTGGCACCAAGCATCTGTTTCTGTAAGGCCCTTTTGTAGAATACCCACATCATTTGGGGATTCAGTAATTGCTCCCAGTTTGCAGTCATCTGCGAACTTTGTTAGCCAGAGTCCCTTACTGTTGGCCTGTGCTTCAGAGAAGTAGATGCCAAAGAAGAGCGGTCCCAGGACTGAACCCTGAGGTACTCCACTTGTCACTTGTCTGGAGCTGGATTTGGAGTCAGCTACTTTTACAGTCTGGGTTCTATCAGTAAGCCAGTTGGCAACCCATTAAGTGACGTAGGGATTTATGCCCAGCTTAGTAAGTTTATCCATGATTCCAGAGTGAGGGATGGTGTTGAAGGCCTTGGTGAGGTCCAGATAGGCTGTGTGGACCAGCTTACCCTCGTCCACAGCTCTGGAGACTGATTTGAAGAAGTCAGTCAGGTTCAGGAGACAAGATTGGCCCTTCACGAACCCAAACTGGGTGGGGTCCAGTGTTTGAAGGTTGCCAATGTCTTTGTTTATAAGTTCCATAATAATGCATTCCATGCCCTTGCAGATCAGGCTTGTCAGTCTGATGGGATGGTAGTTCCTGGGAACCTAGGTGGATCCCCCCCTTGTGGAGTGGGATAACTGGCTGTGCGCCACTCAGTGGGCACAAAGTCTGAGGTGAGGCTATGATTAAATATGACACTTATGTGAGGTGCCAATTCATTTTGTAGTTCTTATAGTACACAGCCTGGGATGTCATCTGGTCCCATGGATGCTGTTTGGAGAGTGCGGTTTCTGCCTGTGTGGCTGTGATTACCGGAATTTAGCAATCTTTTGGTATTGAGATGGGCCCTTTCGGGGGTAAGGGGGGGTGAAGTTGGCACTAAATCGATCTGCCAGGATATTGGTAATATCCTTGGGATCAGTATATTTAATCCCATTCTGTTGTAGCTCCAAGCAGATCTGAGCATTGCCATTTAGATTCTTGACATAACTATAGAATGCCTTGTAGTTGTCTTTGGATTCTTTGGCAATTTTATTTTCATAACTAGCTTTGGAGGATTTTATGAGGGATCTCAGCATCTTACTTTTTTGCATCCTGGGATTTTCTGCTTTTCTGCAACATTTTCTTCCTTCTGTTGTATCGTTTGTTTATGGCAGGCGACCACATGATTGGCTTCCTTTTTTTGGAGGAGAACATCTTGGTTCTATTTGGGATGGCACGATTCATGCACGAGTGGATGTGCTCATACAGTGCCTTAGTGTAGGATTCAGCAGTCGAACTTTCACCTCCCGTCTGCATGGGTGTCACGAAGTTTGTCGCTTCTGACTTGAGTAGCATGAAGTTGGCTTTGGAGAAGTTTTTTCTGGAGGTTTCCTTACTGGGGGGTGGGGGTGGGATGTGCATGTTAAGGGTGATTAGCTTATGGTCATACCTGACCAATGAGGGGGTGACCACTGGTGTGGAGCATCTATCTCCCATGTTGGTAATGTCCAGGTCTAGGATATTGGAGCCCCTGGTGGGACAATGAATTAGTTGATCCAGGGTGCTGGAATTTATGAATTCAAAGAATCGTTGGGAAAAGGTGTTGGTACCCGAGTAGTTTTCCCAGTTAATGGCAGGGTTTGTTGAAATCACCCAGTATTAGGGTGTTTGATTGTATCTTAATATTTTCCAGTATGTTTAGAAAGGTGTATTGGGAATCTTGGGGCATGGTGGGGGATCTGTATCAGGCTACAATTTGGATTGTAGTCTTACCTAGTGTTATTTATACCTGGAGAATTTCAGATGCATTGTGTTGGGCAACTAGCCTGGAGGTGTGAATATCCTTGGTGAATATGGACACTCCTCCACGTTTAGTGTTTTGGTCTTGGTTTGGTGGCCAAAATGTGTGGTAAGAGTTGTGTCTGGTATTGCAGGGGTGCTCTCTGGAGCCTTAAACAAGGTCTCATTTATTGCACAGATATCAATGTTCTCTTTTTTAGGAGTGCCTCGAGAGAGAATCCATTTTGAGGTTTAGACTTCTAGCATTGAGTAGCATTACCTTCAGATTTTGCATGTTTGAATCTGTTACAGTTGTGGTTTTGTCCTTTGAACCTTGCCTAAAAAAGTCACTATAGGGGTGGCAAGAGCTTTAGCCAGTAACCTGAATCCCAGGGGTGACAGGTACAGACCATTTCTGGCAAAGCATCGTGGTTTGTTGATCATGTCGTCCCAGGCAGACAGATACTGGATTCCCTTTGAATAACACCAGGAGCTTAGCCAATTGTTGAAGTCAATTTCATTAATTGGGCCAGCCTTGCTGCAATATTTTCGATTTTCCCCACAACAACAAATGCAGCAGCTACTTTGCCCTAATCCCCCCACAAGGGAAATCACCGAGGGATGTTCTAGTACACGATTGTCCTCCCAGTGTACTATATACTTATCCACCAATACAGCTAATTCCAAAATTTCTGAAGAAGGCTGCCAGGTTGAAGAGCAAAGTCATCCTCACTGCACCTTACTGACCTCAACAAGTTTGGTTTCCCTTCCTATGGCCTCACCTACTTCAACAATCTTGGATTCTGGATTTGATTCCAGACTTCCTGTCTCACCCGACAGGCATGATTCACCCAGACATATCCAACCTCATGCTGACTGCCTGGTTTCTCCAATTCTGTTGATAGCCAGACACTCAGTGCTTTCTTCCCCAGTTAGTCAGAGTATTTTATCTTTCCATTAACACTCATTATGAAAACTCTATTCAAGTAAATGGAAAATATTTGTTTTCTGGGCACAACAGAATGATATTGGCCCTCTTTCAGCTCCGATACATAGCATACTTGAATTTTTGGCATTACCTTTTAAAGAAGGGGTTAGTTCCTGAACCATTAAGCTTCAATTAGTAGCAGTTAATAATTTTCATATTGGATGTGAAGGTTCTTCAGTATGCTCTCATAAACTGTGCAGAGCACTCTCCTTTTGACACCACTGTTTAAAGATCCTACTCCACCATGGGATTTCAGTCTGGTACTGCAGGCGTTAAAACATTACCCCTTTAAGCCAGCACCTAAGTGTGAACTTAAGTTTCTGACTTGGAAAACTGTCTTTCTGGTAGCCATTACTTCGGCAAGACTAATTTCAGAGACTCAGGCCTTGTCTTCAAAGCCTCCTTACTTGATCTTTCATAAGGATAGCATTACACTATGAGCAGATGCTTCCTTACTTCCCAAGGTGGTGTTGAACTCTAATATCAATCAATCCATTAATTTGCAAGTATCCTTTTCTAAATTTGTAAATAAAGGTGAATATATGTTGCATTTATTGGATGTTCATGGAGAATTATGTTTTTACTTACATAGGACTAAAAACATGAGAACAACTGATCAGTTGCTTGTTTCCTTTGCAGATTTAAAACTGGGTAAACCAGTTGCAAAGGTAACTTTAGCCAGTTGGCTAACTGATTGTATTTCCTTTGTCTGTAACAGATTGGATCTCACCTTACTAAAACCTGAACAAGCCCATTTAACTAGGTCCATGGCAACGTCTTAAATTTTTCTGTCCAGACTTTCCATGGATGACATATGTGCAGCAGCAACCTGGGCAAATCCACATACTTTTATCACTCATTACAAACTGGATCTCATCTCCTGGGGTAGAACATCATTTGGTTCATCTGTGTTCAGGAATATCCTTCCTTAGAGTCCTCCTGGGGTTTTAGGTAACTGGGGACCCTGTCTCATCAGTTGAGGAAAGAATGAAAGTTGACAACATCGGATAAAGAAGTTATGTACGCACCATAACATTCCATCTGTGTTGTCCATTTTCATTCTTCCTCAACTTTCTGCCCCCATCCCCAATCCCTTATGTCTACAAACCTCTAGATGATCGCCCTCTCATAAGGAGATCTCACTCCATTCTATTGAGCTCTTGATATAGTTTTCTCTTCAAGACACTTACACACCTTTATGTATCCTCTATTTTCACATGTTAATTCACACTTGTAATAAAATCAAAAAACAAGATGTGAGGTAGCTTAGGAATGGTGCATTACGGGTAAGGGAGAACCTTGAGAGGTTCAGATGTGAACCCATCAGTTGAGGAAGAATGAAAATGATCAACTCAGATGGAACTTTATGGCGAGTACACAACTTCTTTTTTTCCCTACTGTTAATGGGGACCTAGTCCAGGGGGTTAATCAGATGAACACTTGTTTTATTTGGATTTATAGTAGAAGATAGGGAAAGTAAATTGGGACACAGCTGATGATTGATAGCAGTGAAGAAAAGTGCTGTTTTAAAGGTATTAATTATGCATGTGATTTTGAGTGTTTGTGTCTGTATGTGTGGGCGCATGTGCACACGCAAAAAATGCCCTCTTTTTTTGAAAGTACTTGTTCTCAAATGTAATATATATTCTCTGATGCTATTCATCTTCAAAAGCACATATTCACTGGAGTTGTTCTTCAGTTAGGGACATCAAGAACTGAAATATAATATCAGGTCATTGTAACAAGTAATCCTCTCAGATAATATCTTAGCTTTGTAATATTAATGTATGTTTATGAATAGGTCTACGTTGTTCTGAAAGGGATCATAACTGTAAGCACTTCTGGCTTTCCCTCAGGGGTCATCTTCTGAGATTCTGAGTGTGATCTTACTGAGCTTTAGCATTTCCTAATTTTCTTCCATGATAAGTCATGCATATATCTGGAAGGATGCAATGGTTATGGATTCTGATTGTATTTTCCTAAAGCTCTACAATTTAAATATCATTCAAGGAAATGAAATGCAGTGTTTTTACACCTTTTCAAATTTAGAGCAAGTATATTTTTAAGAAATTAAAGTAAACAGTAAAATAATTTATATGGTCTGTGCACTAGAAGATTAAAAAGATTCATCCATTATGAGAGACCATAATATTTTCTGATAGGCTTTATGTTCAATGTATGTATGGATGCGGGTTCACTTCGGAATCTCGAAATCCTAAAACCTCAAAATTCATATGGTCGAGACTGTATGATCGAGGTTTTAGAATTTCAAAATTCCGAATGGAGATCTGCATACAGCACGGAATGGGAGATTTCCCATTACCTCGCTGTGGTTTGGTGGTGCAGGGGGGCTTACTCCCCTGCAGAAACTTTGAGAAAGTTGTTTTTTTTTTTTTTTTGGTGGATTTATTTTGGAATTTTGAGATTCTGAAACATCAATCATATGGTCTCGATCATATGAATTTCGGTGTTTCGGTATTTTGAGATTCCGAAGTGAATTCATGGATGCATTACATTGCCACATGTTCAGGTCTTATTCTGCAAATTTGAGTAAATCCTGTATCGTTCAGTATATCCCAAAAGAGTTAAAGATTACCATGGGGTAGAGGTATACATGAAAAAAAAAAAACAGCTTTACATCACAAGTCCTAGTCTGCATTCTGGGACGTTTTTCCTAGGGATCAAGGTGCTGACATGGTGTAATATTTTTGATATTTTTATTTCTTTGTTGTATGATTGGTAATAAAGCAAATATTCTGATCCATAATGGACCATGCTTCCCATAAAGTAAAAATAGATACCAAAGAAAAAACTTGGACTGAGCTTCCTACTTCAACTAACCCCTTCCTTAACAATTGCTGTTGTGGAATACCAGTCCAATTGCTTATTTGTGCTTTCATAAAATTAATACAGTCTGTTCCCTCCAGCTTCTGTGGTACAGCAGAAGACCTCAGGCTTTCCCTATGTGCTGTGTCCTCTAATTATATTATTTCTTGTGCAGTCTCATACTCACCCAGCCTTTTCTTCATTTTAACCTCTGAGTTCTGCAATTTTGTCACCTTATCTGAATATCTGATTAAATATTCTTCCATTTTTTTCCAGCCTTTTATCTTTTAACCAGGTCTGTGTGCAGCTGCTTTATGCTTTCCTCTAGGTAAATGGAAGTCATATCTGGAGCTTGCACTGCCTCTTGCCTGTATGGCTGGTTCTGGGGAAAAAGGCATTCTTCATTTTCTGAAGAAATTCATGACTTTGAACTGGAAAATGATTGTGAAGAGACAGAATACATGTTAATTCAAATTCTGACGAGAGTATGTTTTCAGTCAGTCCCTTTAAAGGATTCTGTTCACCCTGAAACTATTTCCAGGATGAAACAGTTGATTCAGTGGGAAAACAGTGATGCTTCCCAGTCCCTATGGAAGTATCATGATTTATTACAGATGGAATTTATAGAGCCTTCTCCTATTCCTCCTGTCCAGTCTACTTTGGGGGATGCTTTTGTCAGTCTGCAACTCCCCTGACAGTCAGCCTGCTGACTCCCAAAAAGCAGATATACTTTAAAAAGTCATCAGTTTTTTAAGGTTTTATGCACGCATCCCCAGACAGCCTCAGCAGCTGTTACGTCAGTGAATTCAACTTCTGTTGTTTCAGAGTCCCTGGGTCCAAACCTTCCAGATCCATCTAGCTCGGATCTGAAGATAGCCTTATCTTCAGCTCCGGAGCTTACCCTGTGTGCTCCAGTTCAGTTTTTGTCGGATCTGGATGACTCTCGGAGCTGAAGCTTTCCTGTCAGATCCAAAGTGGTGGTGTTGACTCCAAAGTTGTCAGAGCTATCTCTGCCCCTCAGAGCCTTAGCACGGCTCCATCTTCCTCCTCAGGGAGACTGCTTTTGGGGTGGGGGTAGGGGGGCAGTGGTCCAGAAGCTTGCCTTCTCGGAGTCAATGTCCTCTCTCTCTCTCTACAAGGCAGTCTACCTTTGAGGTTGTGAAGAGGGTGTTCGCTGCTTCAACAGGATGGATGGATCTTCCCTCCTCAGATACTCAGATTCTCCCTCCTCATACGCCTCTGTGCATAGAGCATCACCATTCTTTACCACAAGGACAGCCAGTCTGAGACCACCAGGCTTCCCAGCAGGGTATTATGGTTTCTTCCAATAACACCCTAGAACATCCCACTGAGGAGGTCCATAGGAAGAAGATGTGCAACATGAAACACTTGGACTCTCCACAAGAGTTAGTCGTGGAAGATATGGACTTTGATGAAGGTGAAGGGTCCCCATGATCACCTCCAAAAGATGTCTCATTTGGAGACATCCTTGATAGAACTAAAGAGATCAGAAAAACAGACTGATTGTTTGTTTTCTTTGCAGAGCTGAAATTGGGTAAACCATTTGCACAAGTAACATTACCCAGATAGATAACTGATTGTAGTTCCTTTGTCTATGACAAATTTGGGTCTTAACCTACTAAGACCTGTATGAACTCATTCAGCTAGATTCATGGCAACTTCTTCTTTCCAGAGCTTCCATGAATGAAATGTGCAGCAGCAACTTGGGCAAATTCTCATACCTTTATCACTCATTACAAACTGGATATGTTCTCCAGGGTTAGAGCATCTTTTGGTTCAGCTGTGCTCATGAATATCCTTCCTTGGAGTCCATCTGGAGTTTTAGGTAGCTGTGAATTCTGTCCCGTCAAATGAGGATAGAATGAAAATTGACAACATCAGATAAAGAGGTTATGTACTCACCGTAATGTTCCATCTGTGTTGGTCGATTTTCATTCTTCCTCAACTTCCTGCCCACCAGCCCCCATCCTTTCTGTTCATGAACTTCTGGATGAATGAGTTTCGACATGGATATCACTGTCCTATTTATATATTGAGCTCCACCTTTTCTCCCTTATAGAACACGTCTCCTACATATTAATTATTTCCTTTCTGGTAAATTCACCAAACAAGATCTGAAGTAACTTAAGGCTGGTGCATTGCATTTTGGGTAAGGGGCAAGCTTGAGAATTTTTGGTTACCATGAGCTATAGCAATGGCCAAATCAGATCCGAGGATCGGATCCAAACCCATCAGTTGAGGAAGAATGAAAGCGGACAACACAGATGGAACATTATGGTGAGTGCATAACTTCTTTTTTACCTTCTACAGGAAAAAAATAGATCTGTTCATAGATGTATTCCTGAGGTTTTCCACTCAGAATTCTGTCTCAGCAAGGGAATTCATCAGCATTCTGGGTCTCATGGCAACTATGGTACTCATGATCCCTCTTGTAAGACTCCGTGTGAGAAAGCTTCAATGGTACTTGAAATCTGTATGGTCTCAACATCAACATTCCATGACTTTTTATATTCCAGTTTTGGATTTTGTGAAGAGGGTGATTATGGGGTGGGGACATCAACTTTATCAGATTCAAGGTCTCCCATTCTCCTCTCCTGCTCCAGCATAGTTAGTAACAACAGATGCCTCAGACTTTGCTTGAACAAAGAAGACTAACCAAAGCACATAAACATAAAAGGTTTTTTAGTTCTTGTAAGTGCCGTCAACTTTCTCAACTATCTGTGTCCCTGGGGACCTCTTCAGGTGTTTACAGATAACACCACAGTGATTTGGTACATAAACAAGCAATGGAGGAACCAGATCTTATCCTCTTTGCAGACTAGCAATAATAGCCTGGGATATAGCTTCCAACCACAATCTCTCAGGCATCATGCATACCATTAGAGCAAAACTGTGTGGCATTTTGGCTGAGCAGGACCAGCATAGACCCTCACAAAAGGAAACTAAATCCAAGGGTCTTCCGAGATTTGATCCAGATGAAAGGAACACCTCAAACAGATTTTTGTTTGCCTCTGCTTACAACAGTCATTTGGCAAATTCTACTCCAAGACTCCATGCAAGAAGGCCTGGAAAGACAGATTATTTTTCTTTTTTTTTTTTTTGCACAGGAGAATGTTCCTTTATACTTTTACACCAATATTCATGGTCATTCTGGAGATTCAGAAGAACTCCCCCAAAAGATTATTGTGGTGACTTCCTTCTCGCCTAGGCAGCATAGTTTCTCACTTCTTTTGGAACTGAACCAGGACAATTACCACAAGCATCCTTACAGATTGGATTTACTCACACAAGACAAGTGGGCTTTGATACATTCCAAACCCAATCAACTACAGCTGACTGCCTGGATGATAAAGTTTTAATACCTTTTAGGTACCTTTTTGCTGAGGAAGTACAGCAGGTTAATGGAAGCAAGAAAACTTGCTACTAAAAAATCATATATTAGCAAATAGATACAGTTTTCTAGTTGGTGACAAGAAAAGAACCAGCACCCATTCAGGGCGAGTGTTTCTCTCATTCTTCGTTATTTGAGTGAGTTACTATCTTGTGGTCTTCCTTACTCATCATGAATCCCCTTCTTTCAGTGGTCTGATGTGAAAATGGTTTTGAAATGTATGTTGCATAAGAATCCTCCTAGAAATCAGGTGGCTTCTTCTTAGAAAAACTAACTCTTGCTGCATTTGAACCACCACATCAGGCTGGCATGATATTTCAGACATGGAAAACAGTCTTATTTATTGCTCTGACCTCTGCTAGGAGGGTACGTGAGTTGCAAGCTCTTATGATGGGTCCGTTGTATCTCATTTTCCATAAATGTAGGGTTTCTTTAAGAACTAATCCTTCATTTATGCCTAAAGTGGTCTACGAGTTTACCTTAAAAAAATATATCCATCTACCTATCTTCATTCTAGAACCTAAATAAGGAGAAAGGATACTCCATACCTTGGAACTCCACAGACAACTCCAGTATTATACTAACAGAACAAAATCTTTCAGAACTCTTTATCAGCTGTTCATTTCTAGTGAAGGGTAGAAAAAAGGACAGCCTGTGACAAAAGAGATTATTTCCAAATTTTAGTCTCATTCTATTACCATTTTTTATACCCACCATAAAAAAACTATTCCAGGCTGGGTAAGGCTCATTCTAGTAGGGCTGTGGCTCCATCTGTTTTTTTTTTTTTGAAAGGATTGTAGTTTAGAAACATAACTTGGTCCTCTGTGCATACTTTTACAAAGCACTATGAACTATATTCCTTTTCCATGTCCTGCACAGGCCTTGCTAGGACCATCTTCCAGGGGCTCCTGGATCCCCAACCTTTCACCTCACAGCCAATGTAAGTTATGGTAATCCATCAATATATAGCTTAGGCTACTGCAGCAGTGGTTGTTATGATGAGCATATTAAAGCTGTGTAAGTAAACTTGCTGTAACAGTATATGTTTGAATGATTATTGCTGCAGTAGCTGCCCCCTCCCTCCATCCCCCTTAGTTTTGTATGTTCTTATACCAGGGTGCTGACATTGATTTTTATATTTCTAGCATTTTTTCTTTTCAGGGCTTTAGCTTCCCTGTCTTTGTTGACATGAAAGCTGTGAAGGGCATGGCACCCAAACCTGGCTTTCAGTCTGCACAGCTTGAGCTGACTAATGGTCTGGGCACCTGGAAGGTGCCCTGGAGCTTTCAAAGCTTATCAGGGTATAACCTCTATAGCTCAGTCTACTGCAGCAGTGATCATTTGAACATCTACTGTTACAGTAAGTTTACTTAAACAACTGTACACCTTCTCAAGGCATTAGGTCTTATGGCACCTTCAGTTGTCATGGTCACCCACCCTCAATTCCATATGAAAATTCTTCACTGTATGCTCTCCACACAGTGGTCTCAGTTGTTAGACCATCCTTTAGCAACAATTTGTGTAACACTAAGTTGTGGAAGCCTGTTAAAAAGGTGGTTGACATTACCAACCATTTACATGGGATGACCATTTGTAATGCCATCCTCATCTACAGCAATGCCAAGGGGAGGACATCACCATCCTGGAGATGAGGGTGGATTTTCTAGTGTTTCAGGAATTCCAGAACCTCTTCCCTCAAGGACTGATAGCTGTTCAATCAGATAGTATGTTTGCCATATGGTACATCTGCAAGCAGGGCCACAGAACCAAATCTTACCCCCTTTGCAGAGAGACCATGAGTGTATGCCATTGGGCAATAGATGCCTGTCACTTTCTAATAGCAACACACGTCCCAGGGAAAGTCAGCTGACTAGCAGACAGACTCAGCACGTGTGTGTTGATTCCACAGAGTGGTCCATCAATCCAACAGTGGCTTAGCAGATATTCAGTTACTGGTGCTAACCTTTGATTGTTCACGTCACCTTTCTTCCAACACCAAGTGCATCAGGTACTTTGTCATGATTCCCCCAGAAGGGTAGTCACTATGGGATGCTCTAGTCTTTCAGTGGCCCACCAGGCTTCTCCATGCCTTTCTACTGGTTCCCTCATTCCCAGGTTCCTATGATTTAAAGATAATTCTCATTGCCCCACTATAGCCCAGGGAAATCTGGTTTCCCCTGCTCAGGCCTCATTTGAAGAAATCTCTATGCCTTCTTTATCTAAAACCGAATGTCCTTTCTCTCGCATCCAATCAACCTCACTCAGATCTTCAGAACCTCACTCAGATCTTCAGAACCTAAGAATAGCCACATGGTATCTCCAACTGTCTAAATGACCAAAGTTACTTCCTTGCCCTAAATGGTAGTACATGTTTTGTGCACTTCTAAAAAAACAATCAACACACAAAATATACAAAAACAAATGGAAAAGTTTTTTTTTTCTGTTTGGGCCATGGATCATTGCTTAAACCCCTTTTCTGCTTTCATTTCAAATATTTTATAATTTCTTTCAAACGTTTACAAGGCAGGATCGAGTTACTACCATGAAAGTGAAATTGGCTTCCATTTTAAATTGTAATTCTGGATACCAAAACCATTCTCTTGCTGCACATAAACCTTGCAAGTCCTTCCACAAAGATTTGTTTCCTTCTCCTCCACTGGACCTTATTTCAGTTTTTGAAGCTTTAATAAAACTTTTCTTTGAATCAGCTTCAACTATGGACCTGAAATTTTGATCACGGAAAAACCAGTTCTTGAGTGATATTATCTCAGCTAGGTAGATTTGAAAACTTCATGCCTTGTGTTCCATTCCACTCTACTTAGTATTTCAAAAAGATAAGGTTACCCTGAGAAGCAATCTATCATTCATTCCGGGAGCAGAAACGGAGGTTAACTTGAATCTACCGATGTATCTCCTTTTTTCCCCTAACCATTCTAACAAGGAAGAATATTTGTTTCATACACTAAATGTTTACAGGCAACTCAGGTTTTATCTTCATAGAACTGAATTATTTAGGTAGGATATTCAACTGTTCATATTCTTTGTTTCAAAATGCAGTGGCAGGAACCTTTCTAAGCAAATGTCATCAAGATGGCTGTGAAATTGCATCACATTAGTTTACTCCTGTAAATAGATGATGTTAAGTTGTCTATCTCGCCTTCGTTCTTGCTGGTTAGGATCGGAGCCAATCCTTGGCTCCAACTCGGCCATCTTCTATAGCTCGAGAGCTGTTTACTGGCATGAGGCTACCCTTTATCCCATGATGCCTAGCGCTAGCTACCCAGATCTCATTTGCCGCTTCAGCTGCGAGGTGTCATTTTTCTAGCTCAGGCTCGTATAAAGTTTATTTATAGAACTTTTTAGTCTTTTTCCTAGGGATTTTTTGTTAATTTTTAGTCTTATATTTGTTGTGTTAGTGAGGTGTGTATTGGTAGCTTCCTTCCCCTCCCTTTAGAACTCGTTTAATTTAGAGAGTTCTCTCCCTCCCCCTCCTCCTTATTCCTGTCAGGTTAGCCGTTTAAGTTAGAGGCTTTCCTTCTATCTTCCTTATAGGCTAGCTGTTAGAGGCTTTCCTATTTAAAAAAAAAAAAAAAAAAAAAAAAAAAAAAACTTTCGCTTTAGTCTGTAGTATTTTTTCTCGTTAGACTGTAAATTGATTGGTTAGCTATTGTTGTATTTTTTGTTTGAGGATGTCCAAAGAATCCAAGGTGTCTGGGTTCAAGAAGTGTGACTCATGTTGTCAGAAAATGTCTCTGACAGATGGGCACACTTCTTGCATCTATTGTTTAGGCGCTGTGCACCTGCAGGACTCTTGTTCTGTCTGCCATGCATTTAGTCCAAGAGTTCTGCAGGAGCGTAAGAATAAGCTTATTCTTAGGGGTGTCTTAAAGCCCCAGGATTCACCGGCCAAGGCTCAGCCTGTGAAATCACCCAAATCTACCAAATCGTTGGCTCCAAGTTCGGAGCCGTCTTTGATTCAGACTCTACCTGCTACTTTGGTTCCGGCTGGAACCAATAAGACTATCTCCCCGTCGGCTCCATCAGAAACTTCGGAGCCTTCACGGAGCCACAAGAGGCTGAGGTCCCCTTCTCTGGAATCAATACATTTGGCTCCTCGGTCTCCCCTGTTACAAAGCAAGCGCAGTCACAGATGATCTCACTCCTCTCTATCCTCTAGGCTCTCGGATCATGACATGGAAAGAGTGGTCAGTAGGTTGCTAAAGTCGCAGGCACTTGCCAAGATATTGTCCAGCCCACCTCAACAGGTGTCAGCTCCATCCACTTCTATCGATGTTCCTCCTCCGACTCCATTGAGCTCGGAGCTGGAGTTTGTTAGGGTTGGAGTAGTGGAACCATCGGCTCCGATAACTTTATCTCCTTCGGTTCCGATCCCCTCGATGGTGCTGTCCATCAAGGGATCTGGGCACCGGGGCACCCTCATCAGCTCTGAGGGGGCGAGTGGCATCAAAACCTTGTCCGATCCCGTTCTCCCTCTCGGAGCTTCGGCGCAGGTGAGCTTGGCTCCTACATCGGCCTCAGAGCCGTCTCTCTCAGTGCAGAGAAGGATTCCGATTTCCTTGGAACTGGAGCCTTCTCTGCATCATGGCAGGTATGTCTTCGATGTCATGAGGAGTGTGCTGGCCACTGAGTCAGCTCCACTATTGGCCCCATCGGCTCCGTCCCCTGTAGTGCCTGTGCCAACTTCTGCTCCTCCTCCAGACCCCAAGCGTGGGGAACTGGCGCTTCAGGGTACCCCATTGGGTGTTTCCTCTTCTTCCGAGGCCTCCCCAGAACATTTGGAGGAGCCCCCTCATAAGAAGAAGTGCAAGAGGAAGCACATTGACTTCCCTGAGTCTGTCACTTTGGATACAGACTTAGATGATTTGGAAGGGTCCCCGAGATCCCCCTCTTAAGATGTTTCCTTTTCGGACATCCTCAGAATGCTTAAGCAGAGGGGGACTGGAATCCCCTAGCCCCTACCGAGGATGAGTCTGTATTCCTGGATGCGTTCGGTTCCCGACCTTTCACCTCCTGGGTTTCTCCGCCTTTCGATCCACTTATGTCCGTGGTGACTCGAAAGGCTTGGTCAGCCCCGGATACAGTGGAACCAATCCGAGGAGACCTGGCAAGGTCATTACAGCACCCCACGATAAGCAGTTACTTACCAAAGGTGTTCCGGTTGATGCCATGGTGGTAGCAGCAGCCACCAAAAAAGAGTTAGCGGAAACATCTTCATCTGTCCATCCTCCTAACAAGGAGTCTAGGACCATGGACAGATACGGGCAGCGAATGTTTGCTTCAGCAACCTTTTCTATGAGGTCACTGAACTACTTAGGCCATTTTGCTCAGCTTCAGAGGGATCTCCTTAAAGAGCTCGGAGATACCCTTCAAGATCCATCAGCTGAGGGGGGCTCAAGCCAAAGTGGCTTTCCAGCTGGCGACCCTTAATAATGTAGTCAACTCCTCCATGAGGCTCATTTCTTATGCAGCCGATGGTGCGAGTAGAGCCGCAGGTACAGGCGTGGCCCTTAGGAGACATGCATGGATGTGGCTGTGTAACATTGCAGAACCCTTTAGAGCGTCATTCACCAACACCCCCTTTGATGGTTCCTTTCTTTTTGGACCACAGGTGAAAGACACTTTGAATAGGTGTGAGCAAGAAGACAAGACTCTCTCTGCTGTGGGAGTCCATTTTTCCACTCCTTCCAGACCATATCCCAAGGGTCAGAAGAGTTGTAAAATCCCAGGGAGCCTCGCCTGACACATATAGCGATTTTTCCTCTAGAGGCAGAGGAGGAAATAACAACAATAGACGCCGCCCATGTGGCAGAGGGGGTCCGCAGAACCAGGGCAACAGAGAATCCTTCTCTGAGAAGCCCTTTCAGCATCCCTGAAGGGTTGCTCGGCTGCCCGCCCCTGGAGGCAGTCGGGGGATGACTTTCACTGTGCACAATAGCCTGGCAAATTTTAACGCAAGACAAATGGGTGCTGTCAATTATATCTGGAGGTTAAAAAATTCCCTTCTCTCAAACCCCCTTACCGTCGAGCAACTCCCTTCCAGATGTTCCACCCAATCTGAGGGACCAAGCAGTCATAGAAGTTTCAAGACTGCTAGAAAAAAAGAGTCATCCAGGAAGTCCCGGCAAACCAACATGGATCCAGTACTTACTCAAGGTTCTTTTTGGCACCAAAAAAGACAGGGGACTGGAGACAGATTCTGGATCTCAGCAGACTAAACAAGTCTGTTCAAAGAACAAAGTTTCAGATGGTCATGCTACAGTCCATTCTACCCTTTCTGGGTCAGGACAATTGAATGTGCTCCATAGATCTTCAGGATGCGTACTACCACATCAAAATGGACTATCTGCGCAGCTGCTACGTGGGCAAATCCTCATACCTTCATTTCTCATTACAAGCTAGATATGGTCTCCAGGAGCAGTACTGACTTTGGTTCCACTGTTCTGAAGAGTCTGTTCCAGTGAGCCGCCCAGGATTGTAGGTGCTAGGGACGCTGTCCCAACCAGCAAGAACGAAGGCGAGATAGACAACTTAACATAAAGACGTTATGTACCTACCATAACGTTCCATGTTAGTTGTCTTCATCTTGCCTTCTTTCTTGTGTCCCACCCTCCGTCTCCCTGTCCTGTTGGATCAAGAGGAGTTTTTGGTTTCACTAGCTGTGTTCTCTGGTTTGTTTCCTCTACTGACTGAGAGAGTATGACAGGTATGCTTAACCTGTTCGTTTGAACAGATTGATTCTCTGCCTATGTCTGGGGTTAGCTATTACAAATGAGATCTGGGTAGCTAGCGCTAGGCATCATGGGATAAGGGGTAGCCTCGAGCCAGTAAACAGCTCTCAAGCTATAGAAGATGGCCGAGTCAGAGCCGAGGATTGGCTCCGATCTCAACCAGCAAGAAAGAAGGCGAGATGAAGACGACTAACATGGAACGTTATGGTAGGTACATAACTTCTTTTTACCCTCTAAACCAAAAGCTCATTCAACAATACTTCCTTTTCAGGAATTCTTCAGTGGATGAGATATGTGCTTGCAGAAACATGGTGTACATTGCATGCATTTGCCAAGCATTATAAATTGGATGCCATATCTAGAATTAGAATTCCTTCAGAGCTTCAATTCTGAGAAGTATCCTGTCATGATTCCAACCCAAATAAACAAGTAACTTGGGATTTTGTCCAATAGTCAGATTGGACAGACAGTTGAAATAGAGTACCAAAGTTAGTACTTAGCATAAAGCTGGATCCTTTTCATCCTAGTTCAACCTGTATGACATCCTTCCCCTTTCAAATTGTCATCTTCTTCAAGGACCAACAGACTGGTTTGGCCTACTCTCAGCCATACTTTCTTAGACTCCCTACTCTGCAGCATGAGCCCTTTTGGCTGGCAAACACAATATGAGATTAGTAAATGCAAGGGAGAAGTATGGGGTTGAAAAATGTGAAGGAGCTCGTGACTAGGAGCACTAGCAGATGACTGAACTGAATCCGAAAAGTGACTCAGTATTCAACAGTCATATTGGAAGGGCTAAGATTTAAAAAATCCAGTGTTGTGGTACATATATAACTTCTATTTAACTCTGGTCCATTATTTGCTTTACCTAGGGCCAAATTAAAACCTGTGCTGATGAAGCTGCCTCTGTAGGCTTATGTTCTGAACTTTTTTATTATTATTATTATTATTATTGTTATTTTTAAGTCATTGCTGAGCTACACAAATAAACAAGAAATGGTTAACAGCTTTATAAAAAGCATTTGATGGACTGTAAAAAACTGATAACATAATTCTGTAACTTATCTTTTAATTTACATTTTTGCATTTCTTTGACTAAGAGATCGTCTGTAATCTGTGTGTAGATGTTATATGGCAACCATATAATCCAAAGAGCTTCTTGATCTGATTGGTTAGTCAGCAAGCTAAGCTAAGATGCTAAGGAAGCATTCATGGTTACTGAAACCACCTAGTAATTAGTGGGAGCTGCTCTCACTATTTTGACATCAGACGCAGGGCTGGTATTTGAGGTATACTTCTTTGCTTTAAGCTTTTGGCAGCATGTTATGTCCTTCATCTCCTTGGAAGATGTTTCATTCAAGTTTACTAAAGCATATTTCTTTTTTTTTTTTTTTTGGCCATACAGCTTCATCAGACCAGGTAAAATGATTACACCTCTCAGGGTTAGCTGATATAATAACAAGACAGACTCTGGGAATACAAAGCAAGCTTGAGGTCTAGAAGTGGTAAACATTGTGAAAAAAATTTCCTTTAATAGCTGCCCAGAGTTGTATCTCAGCATGATATCTATTTTTTAAAGTAAAGTAAGAACAAATATTGCCACTGTCAGCAGTATCTGACATGACGGTGAGAGTCATGAGACTGACATTTAGCAATTGTGGATATATGCAGTAGATCTACCACTTTTTACCAGTAGGAAGTAAAAAGTAAGCGACACAGCAATTTAATGTAGTGACACCTTTAAATTATTGACTACTTTGGAAGAGGGTGCCATCATAACACACTCATTGACGAATCACACTGGCTGGGGCTGGAGGATGAAAAAAAATGTCTGAGTTGTGATTCACCTAGTAGACTCCTAGATTCATGCTATTTGTGTGACTCTGCTGTGAAAACTGAGCATGGATTTCTTGCACATACCTTCAAAGCACAGTTTTGTATGGTTTGGGCTGGAACAGAATATTTTGGTGAGGAGTTATTCCCTGAAACTGTGCTGTATAAATCACATTGCTGATTGATTCATATAGAAATTATGATGTAACAGTGACACTGATTACTAGTTAAGTCAAAAAATATACAGCATGATCTGGGAGGCTAACGCAAGGTCTTAAGACTGCAGAAGTAAATTGCCTTGATTTGCTACGAGGAAACTTTTGACACAGAGAGACCCATTGTGGTTAGCCGAGGGTGAGGGTGTGAGAGTGGGGAACTCTTTTAAAGTAAGGTAGTGATTTGCTGGTTGGAGGAGCTAAATGCAGCTTCTTGTCATCTAATAACTAGGGTGTAGTGAAAGGCACATTTCAGTTCTAATGCAGTGCATTTGTAGGAGGCTGGAAACTTTTATTCCTGAGTTGGGTGGTTACTAGGGTGGACTGGTAGGGTGAGGGAAAAAAATCTGAATTTTGATAACTGCTGCACCTCATGTTTTAATTTAAGTTGTAAACTGTATGTGTTTTGGGAATGTACACTAAAATGTGAAATAAATTAATATACAATATTATTTAGAACTATGATTATCATCTTTATTCTTATGTCTTTGTATTGCTTATATATGGTTGTAGTTTTTTATTATGCCTGCTGTAACAACTTATTTGCCTTGTATGAATGAATAGAAAAGGAAATGGAAACTATAGCAATTTAATCCTAAACCGTAGAAGTGTGCTTTCAATAATGTTATATGTTGACCTTTAAGCTGCTGCTGAAATGCTACACTTCCTGCGTTTTGCTTGCAAGACTTAGAACTTTGCAGGCAAGCGAGAACTTACGTTCAGTGTAACAGTCCACAGAGCTGTTTTTATTCTAGTTAACAAATGTGCAAAGTGTCTTAAACAATTTTTTATCAATTTAAGCTTGCTGTTGTGCCCTACTGCTAATTTTCACTGTGCTGGTTAACTTTTGTACTCGATTGAAAACCTTGCTTTTTGCCATGTAGTAACCTTCACTCTTTGAAACTGTTTTGAGCACAGACTGATGTTAATTATCGACTGAAGACCAAAGTTTTTTTATTGTGTGTTTAACACAATGTTCAGGCTGTACTTTTGTTATAGTGCCAGTTTCACTGCTGCTGGTAAACCTTATTACTGTTGTTTAAGCCTTGCTATTGGTTTGCTCTACTAAAGAAAAAAAACTAAGTTGCATTCTTTTCAGTCTCTGTCTCCCCTCTGCTCCCTTCCTCCCTAAGCCCTCTCCAACCACTTTTACCCCCACTACTCTACACTGTGGCAACTTCCATTCTTTTTTCTTTTTATTTTACAGTTATGTAACACGAGGAAAAATGATTTCACCCCAACCCCCTGAAAATATCTGCCTGGAAACTCACCATTAAGGCTCACAAGTGACCCATGCACGGTGCCTAAGCCTAACTACTGACCAATGTATGTCTCTAGCAAATGTAAACTTACTCAGTTCACTCAATTATTACAGTATCTAAAACTAGGGTTGTGGCTTGCCACTAATTCAGTCACCTCATTCTGAGCCCCCCTTTCTTTTCCCATCACATCTAACTATTATTGTACATTTTTTTTCCTCTAATTGTAATAGCTTCTCTTCTACTGATAAGTGCATTTGTACCTGGTGCATTGAACTTATAGACACTGACCCTCAATTTCTAGTAATTATGTTAAATTCTCATTCACTAAAAAACAAGCTCAAAATCAAGCTCCTGTCTATCTCCAACTATCAGCAGTGGTACTCACCCCTGATAGCTGTGGATATTTGACTGGTTAATTGTTTTCTGTTTTTAATGCTTGGCCTCTCAAGGCTCTGCCTGCTTCATTTGCTGTCAATACGCTCAGGCTGACTCTGCTCCCCTACCCTACCCATATTCCCACCCACTGCCAAATACATTATATTTATAGCTAACTAAAATTTGCCCCTCCTCTTTACCACCCCTCTTCCTCTCTCCCTCAACCAATCACACTTTATCCTTTTCCCTCCCTACTCTACCCCTGCAATCAACACTCCCCTTGCAAAGTAAACATCCCCTCCACACTCTGCCTACCCACTTCATCCAATCACTCTATCATTTTTCACTCCATCCACACCTCTCCTATTCAACACTCCCCTTCTACGTCAGTCTGTACTCCACATCTCTCACTACCCACCTCCTCCACCAACTGTACACTCCTACTTCTTTATTACTTTGATTATCTCTCTATACTCTAACTCTCTTGCTGTTTTCTTGACCCAACTGTTCCCCTAGAACTACTCTCTTAACAAAACCTAGAACTCTAGCCATAGCTATATTCTAACACTCACTGACCCCCTAACCTAGTGCTTTCACTCTCCTCTGTATCCACACACCTAATTCTCCTCATCTCAAAGACCCTCCACAACCTCAGTGTGTTTCTCACCCTCTTCTTCACACCTCTTCTTCTTCTCCTATCCTACCGCTCTTCTTATACTCCAGTCAATACCATATACCTTCCACCAACTTCCACTCACAGTACCTTAGACATAGAAATCCATTACTTATTTACCATATCTCCCACTCTATTTTACACTGCAAACACACTCCAACCCAAGATCAAACCATCCCTCCACCCCCCCCCCGTTCCCCTAGTAACTAAACCTAAATATCACTTCCACAGCCTTGCCCCTCCTACTTTACTCTAACAATACCGTGCAGCTTTCAGGTGACATACACCCCAACCTAGGTCCCCTCTCCAACCCTTCTTTTAAAATCAACCCTTACAACCAGCCTCCCCTCACCCAAACTCTCCCACTAAACATTTAGCCTTACCTTATTCTCTCTAAATATGCACAGCATTTTTAACAAAGTCAGTGAATTCTATGCATGTTTGCCCCAATACTCTCCAGATATAATAACTGTCACAGAAACTTGGCTCAAACCCCACAACTCAGACAGTGAATTTCTCCCCCAGATTACAACATCCTTCACCTAGACAGTCCTCATATGAAAGGAGGAGGTATAGCCATAATTTACTCTAATCACCTTAATCTTTTCCCTATGTCCATCTCACCCCACATTTTCACCCTCCTGAACTTTTATCTGTAAACTGCAAACTTAATGACCACAAAACACTAATGATTCCTGCAATATATATACACCCAGGTGACAATATTCCTATATTAGAATATATTCTCTCCTGGATCACACACAATATACTCAATGAAACCACTCTGCTAGATGTCAACATCAATTGGCAATCCCTAACATCTAACTCTCCCAACTCTAACATTAACTTACATGGCTTTTCCCAACTTATCTCTACCACAACCCAGTTGAACAAACCAACCAATTCCAGTTCTAGCATTGTTTGGATCCTGGTTTCCAATCATGACCTATACCACCACACAAAAACTCTACCAGATTCCATTAGTGACCACTCTCCAAACTGCATCCAAAGATTCCTCCTCAACATCCTAGGCCACATAAATTTAAAGACTGCTGTAGCCTCTCCAACTTCCACTCCAACATATTCAATAACACACTCTCCTCCATAAACTGGTTCTTCTTATCATACCTACCTGTAGATGATGCAGTAGAAAAATTAACCACATATTTCTTGGCATACTTAACTCTGTTGCTTCTGTTAGGAAAATCAGAGTTAAATCCCTCTTTTTTTCCCTGGCTATTTCAATACACTTGCTATCTTATGCTAAAGAGGGACAATGGCTGGACACTCTGGGTTAAAACAAAATCCCCCATCCATCACCAAACCTATAGAAACTTCTTAAACTAACCAAAAAACAAGTCAACGATGACAAGAAAAACTTTTACCTAAAACCCCAGACAACCCATCTCAGTAACCCTAAAAAATGCTGGAACACTATCAACCAGATCCTTCACCCTGGCAACCCCTCAATACCTAACCTATGTCCCAACAACACTTCCCTTGAAACTGTCACCATACTTAGCTCCTATTTCATTGATGCTATCAGTAAACTAACTCACATTAGTAACTCATTTAACACCACTGACCCTCCCTCCTCCTCAAATCAAGATAACTCCTTCTCTCTTAAAACTGTTCCCACTAGCTACATAATTTCCTTCAGAAGCTTAAGCCATGTTCTCCTTCTGTGGATAACCTACCTTTACTCTTTCTTAAGCTAGCTGCTAACTCCATAGCCCACCCCATTTCCATCCTTATCAACTACTCTATCCATGAATCCACTCTACCCACACTCTGGAAACAATTTTTTACCATACGTATCCACAAGGGAGGTAACTCTACTGAACTCTCAAACTACTGGCCTATACCTAGCCTGTTGAGTCTATATCAGAAGACTGAAGTTTTAAGATTTCGAATCTGATATGGTCGACACCATATGATCGAAGTCTTGAAACTTAGAATCTTTTAACGGAGATCTCCGTACAGCACAGAAAGGGAAGATTTCCCATTTCTGCACTGTAGTGTGATCTCAGAGTTGGTATATTTAAGTAGTGGGGGGTGTGGGGGTACATCCCCCCATGTGGGGGTGCAGGGGGGGCTTGCCCCCCTGCTTAGAACATTTAAATGTTTTTTTTGTAGGTTTTTGAGCTTTGTTACATTTTTGATGTTTCAGGACTTCAGTTATATGGTGTCGACCATATCAGATTCAGAGTTTTGAAAATTTGATAATGTAATATAGACCCTATCCTGTCTCCTCTCTCCAAACTACTAGAAAAAATGTGTACCTAAGCAACTCATGGAATATTTACTGCAAGAAAATCTGCTCACTACCACCCAATACGGCTTCCATCCTAACCGCAGCACTACTACTGCCCTTATTTCTTTTACACAGTCTATCTCTTAAGCCAGAGACAAAAACAGACTTGTTTCCTGTCTCTTTCTAGACCTCTCTAAAACATTCAACACTGTCTCTCACCCCAAGCTCCTTTCCAAACTCTCTGACCTCAGCCTTTTAAGTTCTTCCATTGCCTGGCTTTCCAGCAATTCTCTCCAACAGACAGCAATCTGTAAAATGGCTGTCTTCACTCTCCCTCTCGCCCATCAAGATGGGAGATTGTCAAGGGTCAGTTCTTGTTCCTTTATTGTTTAACATCTTCATAAATCACCTCTACACATCCTGCTCTCACTCTTCTCTCATACAATATGCTGATGACTCCAGAATCATCTCCACCTACAATAACCCGTCTGACCTGCACACCCTTGCGCAAAACTCCTTCAACTCTGTTGAAAACCGACTCACTAATACCCAGCTTATTCAAAAAATCCCAAGAAAACAAAACTTCTTCTATTCCTTCAAAAATCTTTCCCACATCTTAAACCTACCTTCTCAATCACATCACTTAACACTGTCATCGGTGTGGAAACTCACACCAAGCTTCTTGGCTCCATCATTGATTATCAACTCAACTTTGACCTGGATGTTCATCAGTGCATAAAGAAAACACACCAAAAACTTGTCTTATTACACAGAAACCAAAAAAAAATTCCTAACAAGAGACTCTAGACTTGCCTATGCCTACCTTCTTCCCAGCCTTCTCTGCAACGCACAAATCTTAACTAACTTACAATCCTCTCTGTGAACTAAATTTGAAACCAGTTACAACAAAGTAGCCAAGTTTGCTGCCAACCAGCCACTGTTGCATAGCTATAAACTGGCTAGAATTCCCCCACCAACTCCTACTTTCACAGCTCCTTATCATTCATTCCTCCTGAACAAGCACTCCTCCTACAAAGGTATCTCCTCACTCATCTCCCTTTATACTCCCTCTAGAATACTCAGGAGCTCTGACCAACTACATCTGGAAATATACAAGACCAAAAGATCAATAGGCCAAAATCTACATAGCTCCTCTCCTGCCCTATCCTGTACCAAATTACCCATAACCATCAGAATGAGGTCCCATGCACACAAATTCAAAAAGGTGCAAAAGAATACTTACTAAACTCTAGGACATGTCACTGTAAAAACCCAGTATAATCTTTCCTCTCCCACCATCTTCCCATAAACGTACTCTCTTTCTCTGATAAAACTACTAACCTACAACTACTCGGGTACATGTACCCTCTCTCTTACTTATGTCTACCTCTCCTGGTTTAGCTGCTGTCTTAACTACTTCACCTAGCTAATGTTCTTACTTCTTATCCCCTCAACTTTGGGTAATATATTCTTACTGATTTTATTGTTTATTTGCCTACTTAATCATTTTAATTTTATAGACTAAAGACTTTTTAAAGGCTCTGTATGTCCTCAAAGAATACTACTTTTGTAACCAATTTGTGTAGTATTTACGGAGCTTTTCTCCATGGGCCTCCGCTGAAAAAGGGCTCAAGCTCAGTCGGACATACCTGGTCAACAAATGTCAAGTAAATAAATAAATAATAAGTATCAGTGATTTTATAAATAGTGACTTTACAAAATGGAGGATATTGGCATCTCAGAATAAAAATATGATATTGTATGTCATGTTTTTATTTTTGCATGATTTTGTCACTCTTTTTTCCAGTTTTGGTTTCTGAAATGTATCCTCTAGTGCTGCTGGAAGTGGGAGGAGATGATCACTACTCTATATGCAAATTCAGTGCTAACAACATGTCAAGATTTTGGGCTGCATGTACTTATTTTTCAAGAGCCTTTGTACCTAGCCTGTATACTGGTCTAAACTAGTTGAGGAGAGGCGGGAAAACAAGGATATTTTTTTTTTTTGTTTTTGAGATAGAAAGCACACCGAAATGCAGGAAACAGTAATAAATCAGTTACACAGGCTAACATACTTTAGTGGGCAGCCTCAACAGTTAAATTTAACAAACAACAAACAACTTTCGACCAATTTTCGACTAAATGAAACTTTAAGTGCAGATAATATATAATGCAACAAACAGTTAAAAAAACAGTTTAAGCTTGTTCAAAGTAAGCAAGAGAAGGTATTTCAGGTAATAAAAACAACAAAAAATACTTAAATCAGGAAAGTAGTCGCTTTTCTCAGTTCTCTGCTGCTAGGACCACTCTGCAGGACCACGAGGAGCTGTTTCTGAGTAGTATAGCCAGAAAAAAACGCTCAGAGGCGGATTTTAAACAGGGAACTTCAAAAGAGCTACAAATGGTCCAAAACAACCAATTACTACAAGCTCTTGTGTTGAGGTCACTCCTTCCGGGACAGATAGGCTGCTCAAGGCTCCCCACTCCCACTGGTGAGCAAAGAAACTTCCTTCTATCCAAGTAAAGCAATGGATGGCACAGGAACTACACCACAGCCCAGAATACAGCAAAGCCTGTATACTGGTCTAAACTAGTCGAGGAGAGGCAGGAAAACAAGGATTTGTTTTGTTTTTTTTTGTTTTTGAGATAGAAAGCACACAGAAATGCAGGAAACAGTAATAAATCAGTTACACAGGCTAGCACACTTTAGTGGGCAGCCTCAACAGTTACATTTAACAAACAACAAACAACTTTCGACCAATTTTCAACTAAATGAAACTTTAAGTGCAGATAATATATAATGCAACAAACAGTTAAAAAAACAGTTTAAGCTTGTTCAAAGTAAGCAAGAGAAGGTATTTCAGGTAAAAAACAGCAAAAATTCTTACACCTAACCCTACATTAAACTATACATACACCACTAACTATCCACTTACCTTAACCCAAACCCTAACCCTAAGGTCCATCAATATTGCACAGTCACCTCACCCACGCCCAAACCCTAACTCACCTACCACGCCCTAACCCTCACGTCCACACAATCGCAAACTTACCTGACCCATGCCCTAACCCTAACTCTAACTCACCTAACCCACCCTAACCCTCACGTCCACACAATCGCACACTTACCTGAACCCGACCTGTAACTTTCCTCCACAGCGCTGAAAATACCGAAGCAACAGAAATGGACAACCAAATTCTTTCCCTAGGAAAAAATTCGGTTTTTTGTTTCTTCAATATTTTCAGTGTTCACTAAAAATGGGTCTATATTAGAACACTCGAAATTTTGAAAGTTCATTGTTCTAATATAGACCCATATATACACACAAACACATACACATATGCACACACACACACACATATATATATATATATATATATATATTTATATACACATATGGATATAGATATACACATAGGTGTGTATTTTTTATCAAAGTTAACTTTATTTAAACGAAAAAATAGTGGGCTAAAATGACTGAAATTACATCTGACTGCATGTGCATTTGACTGAATAGCCATTTTGTTGATTAGTGTAAAAGTATATAAATGGTATTTCTGATGTTGATTTTGCACATGGTAGTAGCTGGGCAGCATAATTTAGAAGATTTTGAGTGGACTGGCAGTAATCGCTGTCTTGTTGTACCCCAAGATTTGTAGAAGTTTTTGTTTGTGTGCCAGCATTGATTAACTGTGTATTGTAGTTTTTGCTTTTTCCAGTGGTGTGTCACCATGGAGTTAAAATATATAATTAAGGAGGTGTGGATGGTACAGGGGGGCTTACCCCAGTTCCAAAAAAGCTTTTTTTGTGGTGTATATGTTGTGTAGAAGGTTTTTGATGAAATGGCTTTTCAGTCAAATGTGCCAGCAATCAAATGTACTTTCAGTCTTTTTTTTCCGGCGGTGTGGACTTCAAGCAAAGCTACCTTTGTTGAAATAATACAAAATCATATATATATATATATATATATATATATATATATATATATATATATATATATATATATATATATATATATATATATATATATGGGTCTACTTTAGTTTATTGAATTGCCATAACATCGAAAGTAAAATCTATGAGACGAGAACCTCGAAAGGTTAGAAGAACGAGAGTGCACGAGATCGGAACTTAGAAGATTGAGCTAGCTATATATTCTGAACACAGATTCCAGTACAGTCAGAATCAGGAAATCTACCCTATTCCTCACAGTAATGCGATCTAAGAGTTGTTATATATAATTTGCAGGGGGTGTGGGGGTGCAGGGAGGCTTGTCCCCCTGCAAAAATGTAAAACAATTGCTCATACCTGAAAATTATACATTCCATCTCCAAGATATTATATGTTTGTATGTGTGTGTGTGTGTGTGTGTGTGTGTGTGTGTATGCATGAGTTAACTTTTTATTTTATTATATTCTTGCTATATACTACTGCTGTTAATTCTGCTGAGAATCCTAAGATCCTAAGTTCTGTTGTGCTGTTTCTGTGCTTAATACTGCTTTTATGCAGTTATGGGGCTTTTCTAGAGTGTTTTATGACTTGTACTGGAAAGATGAAGGTCTGTGGCATCATTTGAACTTTAGGGAATGCATCATGCATGTACTGAAAGAGGACTGCTCTTTCTGTTGTTTGTCTGCCTCAGTTTTAAGTGCTGACAGGAAAATATTAATTGTTTTCATTTTTTTATTCATTTTTATCATATTTACTTCTGATTAACTCTGCTGTAGCTGTTTTTATCATTAAGTTGTGATTTTTACCACAAACTACTTTATTTGTATTTTCTCAGGATATTTTTATTTATTTATTATTTAGTTGACATTTGTTGACCAGGTTAGTCCGTCTG
Source organism: Protopterus annectens (assembly GCF_019279795.1). Classification (NCBI taxonomy): domain Eukaryota; kingdom Metazoa; phylum Chordata; order Ceratodontiformes; family Protopteridae; genus Protopterus; species Protopterus annectens. The sequence continues at coordinate 150,014,429 of NC_056741.1, read as the reverse complement.
AGCTTGTGCCCTTTTTCAGCGGAGGCCCGGGGAGAAAAACTCCACAGTACAAAATTATACAAGTATAAAAATCAAAGTACAAATTTCAGAAGTAAAAAAAATAAAATTAATGAAATTCACAGTTCTGAATAATAATTCACAGCTCCACATTACAAAGCATAAAATTCAAAAGGACAGGTTATACAGATGATAAAATCATAGTTCAAAGAACATATTCACTGTACAGAATAGGCTATTGTAGAATAATACAAGTTACTATCAAAAGATATAAAGGAAAAGGTAGGACAGATGACAAATGTAGTACAAGAAGAAATGTCTGTAAATGATGGATTACAAGCTAGGGGTGAGTATGGAAGAGCATATGATCCAGGCAAAGGTAGCTAAGATGCAGAAGAAGTGTTATAGGTGGTTTAGTCTTAGAGACGTATAAGTTAGTTTTACAAATAGTAGTGTGAGGGGAAGAGATGAGTAGAGGAGGGAGTAGGGAAAATAGTATGAGATTACTAGGGACTGTAAGTAAGAAGGGTATAGAGAGCGGTTGAAGAAAAATGAGTTAGTATAAAGGAAGTTAGTAATAGGTTACTGGAAAGAGTAAATTAGAGGAGTATAAAGAACAGTAGAGGAGTATAGTAAGGTAAACAGGAAGTAAGGCTAGATAATATTATTGAGGTAACAGAATTAACAGAGAGGAAAGTGAGGGTGGGAAAAGAGTAAAGGAGGAGAGAGGGAGTGAAGAAATTTAGGTGGGATGGTTACATTGACATCTCCAGGTGCTGTATAGGTGAATTCTGAGAGTTGTCTTGAATTATGTGCATGAGTAATATTTCCCAAGGCCCAAGGGAAGCTTATTCCATTATAAAGCAGGAAGATATCTGTATAGGTTTTGTCAAAGAGATTTTTTTGGTTTATAGATCAACTGGGAGTTTGGAGAGAAAGAGTGTGATGTGATTTTGGTGGCATTTTGGCTGCAAATCTGACAACTTTGTTGTATATAGTTTCAAGTTTGGATAGAAAAGAGGACTGTAAGTTAGGGAGGATTTGAGAGCAGTACAAAAGATTAGGAAGAAGATAAGCATGGGCAAAATAGATTCTACATTTAGGGTTGAGGCACTTTTGGTTTCTGTAAAGTAGACCAATCATTTGGTGTTTTTTTCTTTATACAGTTGTGAACATGTAGATCAAATATAAGTTGGTCGTCAATGATTACACCAAGGAGCTTAGTATGGGGATCAGTTGAAAGTGAGGTGTTAAGGGAAGAAGTGGTGAAAGAGGATTTAAGATGGTGGAGAGATTTAAATAAGAATAGAAGGAGTTTAGTCTTTTTAGGGTTAAGTATGAGCAAGTCAGAGGGGTTATCTGCAAAGGTAATGATAGTGGAGTCATCTGCATACTGGATGAGGGATAACTGAGGACAGGATGTGTAAAGCTGATTATTAAAAATGTTAAAGCGAAGAGGGCCTAGAATAGATCCTTGAGGGACACTCATATTTATGGTGAGAAAGAAAGATAAAGCTGAAAGCCATTTTACAGATTACTGTCTATTAGTGAGGTAACTGGTAAACCAGGAAATAGTAGCGGGGGAGAAGTTAAGTTGAGAAATCCTGGAAAGGAGGATAGAGTGGGAGACAGTAACAAAGGCTTTGTAGAGGTCTAAGAAGAGTCAGGATACTAAGTTTATTATTGTCTCAGGTTAAGGAAATGGTGTTAGTAAAGGAAATTAGAGTGGAAGAGGTGCTGTGATGGGGTCGAAAACCATGCTGGGCAGGGGTGATAATATTTTCAAACATAAGATGGATGGTATACTTAGGGTTTTGTAGTTATTTAGTTTATAATTAGCAGTGATAAGTTTAGCCGGGTGAAAAGAAGGGGGTGGGTTGGTTAGGGGGGTATAAGGTTAGCAGGTTGGAGTACATAATGGTTACACCTCCACCTTTCTTATGTGTTCTGTCTAGGCGTAAGTTGTTGTAGCCAGGGGGAAGGAATTCATTATCTGTGTTATGTGGTTTCAGCCATGTTTCAGTGAGTGACATTATGTTAGGGGTGTAATGAGAAATCCAAGAGTGAAATTCTGTTGATTTGTTAAGAATGCTATGGATATTGATGGAGCAGAAGGAGAGATATTTGACATTGGGGATTGGTACTTTCAGGAATGGGTGAGTAGTGTTGGAAGGAGTACATAAGTTGTTGTGAGGGCCTGGGTTGGAGTGAATGTCGCCAGAGAGTCGAAGAGTGTTACAGATGTGGTATGAGTGATATAATGGGTGAGGAAGGAGAAATTTCATCTTGTTATTATGAAGTGGAATAATTTTAGGAAGGAGTCTATTTTGGGGAGAGTGTGTTCAGTGCAGGAGAAGAGAGTGGTAGATATAGGGAAGGAGTAGTGAGAGATGGAAGCAGGAGTAGGACACTGTAGGGGAGTTTGGGATGAAGATTAAGTTGAGTCTAATAAGAAGTGAGGTAGGATAGGATGAGAAAGAGAAAGATTAGAAGATGAAGGAGGAACACAGTAATACGTAATTAATAAAATTGGTAGAGTATTGTGTGAATGTGTAGAGAAGGATGAGAGGTATAATTAAGGGGGGAATGTAACTAGAGAGTGTGAGTGGAAGGTTTAAGAATGAAGAGTGTAAGGAGGTGGGATTGGCCAAGCTAGGAGGCTTAGAGTCAGATATGTTGAAGATACAGAAATAGGAAATGAATAGGGGGTATTGCAAAAAAGGTTAGCTATAAAGGTAATTGATGCAGTGGTGATTGGGAGTGGGGGTGGGGTAGGGGAGCGAAGTGAGCCCAAGCATAGCGAGGGCGAATAGAGATGGCCAGGCCACAACTCTTCACTGTGTGAGAAAAACAATGAGGGACGCCCAGAGGGGTAAGTATATTCCCAGTAAAGAAGTATGAAAGCAACATCAGTAGAAAGAATCGCAAAAATAGTCAGAGGGGAGATAGAGGGAGAAGACAACAGTGTGAAGATAGGGATAGGGAAGCCTGAGAAGTAAAAAGCAGCTAGAGATATCGTTGGCCAAAGGTTTGAAATGAGGTGTTTAGAAATACAAGGAATAGGGGGAGAGGGAGTGAAAAATGGAAGCTAGAGCAAGAAGTAGGCAGAAATTAGTGCAGTCGACAGAGTTCAGTGATGATCAAGGCTCTACATTTGTAATGAATACACGGGTGCAGAATAACGTAGGATGAACATACAAGCTGAAAAGGTAAATTGTTGCTGGGAGGGCAATTTCAGACAGGAGAGTTTAAGGTTCATGTGACTGGATTGGAGATTACAGCATATGGAAGTCAGTCAGATTAGCTGACATTTTCAATTTAAAAAAAAAAAAAGGAAAGAGGAGAGTTAGTGAATGGAGATGGAACAGAAATGTAGACGTTTAGGAAAAAACAGAAAGGGAAGAGTGAAGAGAGTAACATAGGAAAACAACTAGTAGGTAGTAATTAGATTATCCTATGGGGTATAGAGGCTGCAGCAAAGGTAGGTGGAGAAGCAAGGGGAAATAAGGAAGGAGAGAGGCAGGTTTGGAGGAAGAAGGCACTTGTTACTGTTAGTAATGTTAAAAGAAGGTATTAGGGCAAGAGAGAAACAGAAACAGCTTAAGCAAACATACATAATTGTACATAACAGAACTAGCAAAATATAACAAAATAGTACAGGGTCAGTTTTAACACAAGATTCAACAGCAATTTGTATGAATAAGGATTAATAACAGCAGTACCAGTATACTAGTAATAACGCCCTAGAGAGCGGTGCATATGGTTAACAATACCCACTTAGCTGCAGTTCTAGATATTTAAGATATTAAGTCATGGTTATATGTAGCTCAAGGAAAACTGACAGCAAATTCTATGAGTATAAGAATCAAAAATCAGCCTCAACGGCAAGTTCAAAAGTGTTACAATACAGACCCCAACAAGTTTAACCAAAACAACAGTGTCAATGATTAAACTAAAAGAACATTACTAGGATAAACAAGCTCCAAGCCCTACTACAAGGAGTTATACTACTTTAATAAACAGAGAACAAAGCAACAGGAAGAGGGCTGGGTGTAGCCACAGACTAGCAGGGTGAGAAAAAATAAATGTGCGTTTGGCAAAAAAATGCCGTAAATATTGTGGACTTAGTCGTGCTGTCAGAAAAAAAGGTTGGCAAGCCTAGCAGGGTCGGCAAGCAACTAATGCAACAAAAGCCAAGGGTAGAGCTGCCACTATCCTGCTAGCTGTAAACAGTTCGCCTAGTATACAGGAGAGGTTAAGAATTGCATGGGTCTGAATCAGTTATATTCTCTCGTGGACTCCAGCAGTAAATCCAAAGTCATACTACAAAGAGAAATCCAGTACAAGTCAGAACTCCAAACAATTGACATGCACTAATGTATCCACACAACTTAAATAAGTCGGGGCGACATAAATGTGAACAGCACTCATGCGGCTGTAGACAAACTGATTTAATGGCATAGGATACATAGCTGAACAATCTAGAGCCCAATCATAACAACTCATACAAATAAACGGGTCTATATTAGAACATCGAGGTTTCAAACCTTCAAATGTTCTAATATTGAACCCTATGCAGCAAAAGCTTAAAATATCAAAGCAAGAGAAAACTGATTTTTTTCCTAGGGGAAGAATTCGGTTGTCCGTTTCTGTTGCTTCGACATTTTTAGCCCTGTGGTGGAAAGTTACAGGTTGGGTTCAGGTAAGTGTGCGATTGTGTGGATGTGAGGGTTATAGCGGGTTAGGTGAGTTAGGGTTAGGGTGCGGGTTAGGTATGTGTGTGATTATGTGGACGTGTGGGTTGGGGTGGGTTAGGTGAGTTAGGGTTAGGGAGCAGGTGAGGTGAGTGTGCAGTAGTGATGGACCTTAAGGTTAGGGTTTGGGTTAAGATAAGTGGATAGTTAGTGGTGTGTGTATAGTTTAGTGTAGGGTTAGGTGTAAGATTTTAGGTGTATGTGTGTGGATTGCTGTTTGTTTGGTGTGCTTATGTTGTGTGTTTGTGTTTTGGAAGAGCGATTTTTTTCCCTAGGAAAAAAAAATCGCTGTTCTGACAGTTCGAGATTGTAAGCTTTCGCTTACATAGGGTCAATTAATCACCGTTCGCTTTTTTAAGCAGTCTGTGATCTAATATAGACCCAAATAAACAAAGCAGAGCAACAAGTGCAAGTGAGACACAGCTCTTACAGCAAAAAATAAATACAGTCTCAGATGCACTAACTGCTGAACATCACCATGCCGACTACGTTTAGTGAGTTTAATGAGTTTATTTTTTTAATTTGTGACAAGGGAATCAAGTAAATGCATATTTATACTGTTTTAAAAGGTTTCTATTTGATTTATGGGCATCTGTTTAATTTTTTATCACTATTAGAACAAATTAATTTTAATTGGTATTGTGACTGTGTGGGTTAGAATTTACTACACTGTGAAGATTGTAGAACAATGTTTATAGGTTCATAGGTTCATACTAGGCTATCTGCCCTAGAGCATTTATAAGCCTAGCCAGAGTGTGTTTGGCTTTCGCCACCCATTTTAAATTAATTTTGCTATGCCCTTTTTCGAGGTTAGTATACTGTGCCTCTGTCTAACAGTGCCACAGAAGTGATACCCGGGGTAAACCTACAATCTCCCATCCACTCAAGATTCCTCTTGAAGAGAGTCAATGATGGACTCTGCCTAACCTGGACTGGGATTTTATTCCAGAGTGAAGGGACCCTCTGGGTTATGAATCTGTCCCTCCAGCATGTCCTATTTATTTCAGTGCTGAGGTTCAAGTCTCTCAAGCGCGTAGCTCGATGGGATTTGGATTTTCTGAGGTGCAGCATGTCCATTAATTACGGGTTGGACATGGCTTTATACATCAGGCACAGATCGCCTCTGAGCAGGCAGTATGCCACTGAGTAGAGCTGGAGTTTCTTTAACCGGGCAGCATATGGCATCTGTTTGAGCCCTTTGGTCCTCTTGGTGAGGTAATTTTGGGGTCTTTCCAGTTGCTGCAGGTGTCTGGTAAGGTACATCCCAAAAGAGGCATTGTACTCAATTATGGGCCTGATGAGGGATGAGTAAAGAGGTACGATGACCTCCTCTGATCTAGATGTGAATCCCTTCATGATTAGGTGGGCTATATAAAATGTTTTTCTAACCACTTTGGCCACGTGGTTATCAAATGAGAGATTGCTATCAACTTGGGTCCCCAGGTCCCTAATTACTTTTTCTGTACTTAATGGATTACCACCTATGTGGTAATTTGTGGGCACTTTGTTTTTGCCAAAGGGGATGACTATACACTTTTTGGCGTTTAGCTTGAGGCCATGGCTCTGGCACCAGTTGTTTGTTTCTGTTTGGCCCTTTTGGAGGATGCTTGTGTCGGCTGGAGAGTCGATTATGGCGTCCAGTTTGCAGTCATCTGCAAACTTGGTCAGCCACAGTCCTTCCGTGTTGGCCTGTACCTCCGAGAAATATATATCGAACAAGAGAGGTCCCAGAACTGAGCCTTGTGGAACACCACTTGTAACTGGTTTGGAGTCTGACATGGCTCCAGCAATTCTAACCATGTGGGTTCTGTCCTTGAGCCAGTTTGCAACCCATCTAGTGATATAGAGGTTTATATTTAAGTTGGTGAGCTTATCTATAATGCCCAAGTGGGGTATTGTGTCGAAGGCTTTTGCGAGGTCCAGGTAGGCTGTGTGGACCACCTTCCCCTCGTCAATGGCCTTGGTGACTGTTTCAAAGAAATCAACCAGGTTTAAGAGGCAGGATCTGCCCTTAACAAAGCCGAACTTGGTAGGATCCAGTGTCTGTAGGTCCCCAATATCTTTATTTATGAGGTCCATGATGATCCTTTCCATAGCTTTGCAGACCAAGCTAGTCAGGCTTATGGGGCGATAGTTTCCAGGATCCGTTGAGGCACCACCTTTGTGGAGAGGGACCACTGTTACTGTACGCCACGCTTTGGGTACATATCCTGTAGTAAGGCTGAGATTGAACAGTAGTTTTATGTTTGGGTTTAGCTCTTCTTGGAGTTCATGTAGGACGCAGCCCAGGACACCGTCTGGTCCCATTGATGCTGTGTTTTTTGCTTTGGAGAGGGTGGCTCTTACCTGAGCATCTGAGATGTCAGGGAGGCAGCACTCTGCTGGGATAGATATTTGCCCTTTTGGTGGGGTTTGCGCTGAACCTGTCAGCTAGGATGTTGGCAATGTCTGTGGGTTCGGTGTATTTTTTGTCATTTTGGAATAATTCTGAGCATATCTTGGAATTCCCACCCAGGTTCCTAACATAACTAAAGAAAGCCTTGTGATTATCCTTAGTGTCCTGTGCAAGTTTTCTCTCGAAGCTGGCCTTAGACAATTTTATGAGTGCCCGTAGTTTGTTGCTAATACTGATCAGAGATGCCTTCCCTTTTTGCGATTTTGCTCTATCATGTAGTAGCTTCCTCCTTCTATTGTATAGTTAGTTTATGGCTGGGGTCCACCAGACAGGACATCTGCCTTTGGAGGATTGGGTCTTGGTTTTATCTGGGATTGCATGATCCATGCATTCCTGAAGGTGTTCATAGAATGCGTTTATAAAGGATTCTAGGGTCTGGGCCATATTTTCCACAGGCCCGGGGGCTTTGAAGGATTCCACCTCAGTTTTGAGGAGTGTGAAATTTGCTTTAGAGAAGTTTTTCACTGTGGTTTTCTGGGCAGGGGGTGGGGTCGGGATGTGAATATCCAGTGAGATTAGTTTATGGTCTGATCTTACCAGTGAGGGATACACTTCTGGTCTTGAGCATAGAGCCCCAATGTTGGTGATGATCAGGTCCAGTATGTTTTCCCCTCTTGTGGGAGTAGTAACAAGTTCTTCCATAGCATTTGAGTTTATAAATTCTAGGAACCTTTGGGCTAGGGTGTTGGAGCAAGAGTAATGCTCCCAGTCTATGTTTGGGTAGTTGAAGTTGCCCAATATAATGGTGTTTGGAGAGACCTTCATATTTTCCAGTGTTCTCAGGAAGAACGAGTAGGGTTCCTGGGTTTGGGAGGGTGGTCTGTAGCAGGCTATAAACTGGAAGGCAGTTTTACCCACTGTTAGTTGCACATGGATAGTCTCTGATGCTTCGTGCTGTGCCACCAACCTGGAGGTGTGGGTATCTTTGACGAATATTGATACTTCTCCTCCTTTTGTGGTTCGGTCCAAGTTTTGGGGTCGAAAAGCATGGTGTGAGGTATAACCTGGTAGTGCTGGGGTGCTCTCGGGAGCCTTTAACCAAGTTTCTGTTACTGCACAGATATCGATGTTCTCCACGCTATGGAGAGTTTCGAGTGCGTGCATCTTGAGGTTTAGACTTCTGATGTTGAGTAGCATTACTCTTAGTTTCTTAGTTTAGCACAATTAAAACTGTTTCTGCTGTATTATGTGCAGTTTAGCCCTATTTGCTGTGTAGGAACATAGTTTATATTTTCTATTATTGCTGCCCTTGGTCAACCCTTAATAGCTTCAGTGTATCATTATGGCTGGGATTTTTCCCCTGACTTGATGGATCCTGATATATCTGCACCCCCACACCCCTGCATCAAATGCAGTTGTACCTAAAAAGAAAGAACCCAACAAGAACATGTATCAACGTATGGTTTGTGAATCTTTTGTTGCCTTAAGCCAACCTGCAGACCACTTAGCTGTTATCTGCCATTGAACTCTGGTGTGAGCTTGCAGCCTTCTGTGGTATGGGGGTCAGACACATCCTCTGAGGCTGTTACAGCACCTGGGTCAGGTACAGGACAACCAAACCCTTTAGATGCAGGAGAGGTCTGGAGTAAGAGACCCCTTGCCAGACATAATACTCTGTCCCCAGATATTTTGTCCTGCAGTGTAGATCACAGTGAGAAGAAACAAAAACTCTGCCACATAACACACAACAGACAACTAGATCACTGTCGTGTATAGCAACGATGTGGTTTCCTTAGCTAAGAGTGTTTTACAGTCAGCTAATCTCTGAGCATATGCTCCATTTCAGAATGAGTATGGAGCTACCTTCTCTAGAGATTAGTATAACACCACTGATTTTGATGGGGTCTCTGATGCAGACAGTAGTGAATACTCATCCAATCTGACTCTTCAGAAGTGAACAGGTTCAAAAACCCAAACAAGTGTTCACCTTTCCACAGACACTAGTTGTTTTAGAGATGCATTTGTCTGGAATCAAATTGGAGCTATACCAAAGACTGGCAGAGTTTATGATCTTATTAAGGATGAGATTCCAAATCTTTTTGTCAGTTCCTCCTCTGTCACCAGCCTTAGAAGGTGTCTATAAAACTGCATATAAACCCCCCTCTGGCTAGCGAACTAGTTCTTAAAAAAAAGAGTATGAGGAAATACAAGGTGAACTCTGATCTTGCAGTTCACGTTACTCCTTTTTCAACTGACCCAGCTTGATTTTTCCAGCTGCCAACTCAACAAAGAGAGCCTTGGCTTCTTCTAATCCTACATCAATGGATAACATTGGCAAGTGATTAGAATCTCAGGCATAAAAGTTGTCTCAGTCTAGTAATTCAGTCTTTAGAATTTTAAATTATCAAGGCTTCATGTGGAAACTTATTTTGTAATGTGCTCACAGTTCAGATGACTCTGCTGTATCTTTGCCTGCTGATCAGAAGTGTTATATGAATGAGATTGTTTATATTGTGACTCTGGTTTTGAAACGTGCTTTGAAGAGTATCTTGGAAGGTGAGGACACTATTTCTAGAAATGCCACCACTTTTGTTATATTGAGAAGGTATGCTTGGTTACATAACCAGAATTTTTCTGAGGATTTACAAATGAGATTTTGGTTGCTCTTTTACGTTCTGAAATTGTGTTTGGTCCTGCTGCTAGTCTGATTCTCAAACAATGGGATGGTAGAGGTAGATTGATACACTGGGTAGCTAGAATATTTGATATTCCCAAGATTTCTCATAGCAAGACGTCTAACTTCAAAGGGCAGGACAAACAAAAATCCCAGCCTAACAGAAGTCAGGATACCAAGAAAAATGACAGGAGGATAACTCTTCCAAATCAACTAAAAGAGTTTTCTTTCCCAAGAAAAGATCATTCTCCTGCTAAAGAATGACTATGACAAGAATCAGGGCATCCCATCTTTTCCTTTTGTTCCTCCACTCCTTTCCCATTCTCCCAGGCTTCAGCTTAACCCAGCAGCCTGGCCACAAATAGTCTCATACAAATGGGTGCTGAGAATAATTCAATGAGGGCACTCCTGGCAGTGAACAGAAAATCCTCCACCCTTCAAGGAAATCCCTCCACACTTGCCAAACGAGACACACCAGTTCTCTCCAGTATTCCTTCACAAGTTGCAAGTAGGAACTATATAACAATTTCCTGCAACACAGAAAGGAAAAGGATTTATCACCAGAATCCTTTATTACCCAAACAGGAGATATCGTAGAGAGCGGTGCTAGATTTGTCATACTTAAATTATCTGAAAGTTCAAAATGCTCACCCTGCATCTGGTACCATCCCTTTTCTGGACCACTTTTTATGGTGACTTTATATCTGAAGGATACTTATAATTACATTCCAGTTACTGTTATCTTCATGTTGAACATACAAATGTTCCTTTGGATATGAATGTTCCTTTATATATTTCCACACTTGCCACTTACACTTAAGGTACTTCTGAAGATTTAGAAAGAATTTCCAAAGGTCATTGTGGCGATCATCTTTTGTCCCAGGCAAAATTGGTTATCCTGTTTAATGGAATTAGCCAACAGCAATTACCACAATCTTCCTCACACTCCGAATCTGCTAACACAGTATCAGGCGTGACTGGTGCACCCCAACTTAGAGCAATTGCTGCTGACAGCCTGGATGATTCTGCTTTGATGCCTTTTAGGTGTTTGTTCCATGAGAATATACAGCAGGTAATGAAGGAGGCAAGAAAATTTGCAACTAGAAAACCTTTGGTTTACCATTGGAAGGGGTTTTGAAGGTGGGGGCTACTCAAAAAATGGCATGGCTTATGCAGCTATTAAGATGCATCTTGTGGCCATCATAGCTTGTCTGTCCATGGATTCCCTCCCCTCTTCATCTCTCTGTGTGCTCAAACAGTTTATGAAAGGAGTGTTGCACTTGAGACCCCCTGAAAAGAAAATTTCTCCTCCTTGGGAACTCAACTTTGTTATTGAAAAATTGAACTTATTTTCTTTTGAACTGGCCTTTTACACTGATTTGAAGTTCATCACTTGGAGAACTGTTTTGCTTTTTGCTCTGACATCTACAATGTGTGTCTCTGAACTACAAGTTCTGATAGTGAGCCAAACTTACCTAATTTTCCACAAGGTCAGGGTTATTTATGCACTAAACCTTTAATGCCAAAATACAGGTTAATAGGTTCATAGGTAGGTACCAGGCTCTCTGCCAGAAGGCATTTATAAGCCTAGCCAGAATGTGTTGGCTTTCGCCGCCCCCTTAGATTAGTTCCCTGTGCCTCTGTCCAGCAGAGCCACTGAAGTGATCCCCGGGGTAAGCTTTCTGTTTCCCATCCACTCGTCAAGGTTTCTCTTGAAGAGTGTTCATGGGGAACTCTGCCTAATGTAGATTGGAATCTTGTTCCAAAGCATGGGAAGTCTCTGGGACAAGAATCTATCCCTCCAGCATGTCCTATTTATTGTTGTGGTGAGATTTAGATCCCAAGAGTGTGTGGCTCGAGGGATATGGTTTTCTTTAGGTGGAGCATATCCATCACTTCTGGGTTGGACATGGCCTTGTATGTCAGGCAGAGATCACCTCTGAGTAGGTAGTATGCAACCAAGTACAGCTGGAGTTTCTTCTGTCAAGCTGCACAGGGCATCTGTTTGAGGCCAGTGATCCTCTTGGTGAGGTACTTCTGTGGTCTTTCCAGCTGTTGCAGGTGTCTTGTAAGGTACATCCCAAATGGGGCATTGTACTCTATGATGGGTCTGATGAGTGATGAGTAGAGGGGTAGAATTACATCTTTTGATCTGGATGCAAACCCTTTTGTGATTAGGTGAGCCACATAGAAGGATTTTTCTAACCACTTTGGCAATGTGATTATCAAAGAAGAGATTACTATCTACTTGGGTCCCGAGATCCCTTATTACATACGCCTGTGTCATAGTTTGAGGGTACTTTTTGTTTTCCAGAGGGGATGACTATGCACATTTTGGCATTTAGCTTGAGGCCATGGCTTTGACACCAGGTATCTCTCTCAGTGAGACCCTTTTGGAGGATGTCTGTGTCAGCTGGAGAGTCAATTACAGCCCCTAGTTTGCAGTTGTCTGTGAACTTGGTCAGCCATAGTCCTCCTGTGCTTGCCTGTACCTCTGAGAAGTATATGCCGAACAGGAGGGGTCCTAGGACTGAGTCCTGGGGAACACCACTTGTAACCGGTTTAGAGTCGGACCTAGCTCCCACAACTCTCACCATGTGGGTTCTGTCCATGAGCCAGTTGGTAACCCATCTTGTGACATAGGAATTTATGTTCAGGCTGGTGAGCTTGTCTATAATACCAGAATGGGGAATGGTGTTGAAGGCCTTTGCAAAGTCTAGGTAGGCTGTGTGTACCACCTTTCCCTCGTCTATAGCCTTGGTACCTGTCTCAATGAAGTCCACCAGGTTTAGGAGGCATGATCTGCCCTTAACAAAGCTGAACTGGGTAGGGTCAAGTGTTTGGAGGTACCCAATGTCTCTGTTAATGAGTTCCATGATGATGCGCTCCATAGACTTGCAGACCAAGCTAGTCAGTTCTATAGGGAGATAGTTCCCTGGGTCTGTTGTGGCTCCACCTTTGTGGAGTGGAATAACTGTTGCTGTGCGCCACTCTGTGGGCATGTAGCCTGTGGAGAGGCTGAGTTTGAACTGTGTGTTTAGGTGAGGGGTTAGTTCATCTTTGAGCTCATGTAGGACGCAGCCTGGGACACCGTCCAGTCCCATTGATGCTGTGTTTTTGGCTTTGGAGAGGGCTGTTTTAACCTGAGTGTCTGTGATTTCAGGAGCTCTACATTCTTCTGGTATGGTTATGAGCCCTTTTGGGGGGGGTGAGAGGGGAGGGTGAAGTTTGCACTGAACCTGTCTGCCAGGATGTTGGTGATATCGGTCGGTTCAGTGTATTTTGTGCCATTCTGCACTAACTCTGAGCAGATCTGAGCATTGCCACTTAGATTCTTGACATAGCTAAAGAATGCCTTGTGGTTATCTTTGGAGTCCTTGGCAATTTTTCTTTTGAAGCTAGCCTTGGATGATTTTTTGAGGGATCGTAATTTCTGCGTGATACTGATCAGGGATGTCTTCCCTTCTTGGGATTTTTACTCTTTTCTGTACTAGTTTCCTCCTTCTGTTGTATAGCTTGCTTATGGCAGGGGTCCACCAGACTGGTTTCCTTTTCTTGGAGGAGTGAGTCTTGATTTTGCTTGGGATAGCACAATCCATGCATTTTTGTAGGTGCCCGCAGAATGCATTAGTAAAGGATTTTGCAGCTTGGACAGTGTTATCCTTTAGCATGGGGGCTTTGAAACTTTCCACCTCTGTCTTAAGTAACGTGAAGTTTGCTTTTGAAAAGATTTTCACTGTGGTTTCTTTGACCTGGGGTGGGGGTCGAATGTGGATATCCAGAGTGATTAGTTTATGGTCAGATCTAACCAGTGAGGGGTTGACCTCCGGTGTGGAACACCAGTCACCCATATTGGTGATGACCAGGTCCAATATGTTGCCACCTCTGGTGGGGGTGTTGACCAGTTGATCCAGGGAATTAGAGTTTATAAATTCTAGGAAATGTTGGACAAGGGAGTTATTACTTGAGTAGTTCTCCCAGTTGATGTTTGGGTAATTGAAATCACCCAATATCAGGGTGTTTGGTAGGACCTTTATATTTCCCAGTGTTTCCAGAAATGCCGAATGAGGGTCCTGGGACATGGTGGGTGATCTGTAGCAAGCTACAGTTTGGATTGCAGTTTTGCCCATTGTTAGTTGCATGTGGATGATCTCTGAGGCAACGTGCTGTGCCACTAACCTTGAGGTGTGAGTATCCTTGATGAATATGGATACGTCCCTGCCTTTTGTATTTTGTTCCGGGTTTTGTGGCCAAAATGTATGGTATGGGTTGTAGCCTGGTAGTGCTGTGTGCTCTCTGGAGCCTTAAACCAGGCTTCTGTTACTGCACATATATTGATTTTCTCCATACTGAGAAGTGCCTCAATTGCATGCATTTTGAGGTTTAGACTTCTGGCATTGAGTAGCATTACCCTCAGTTTTTTGTTACTTGTGCTATTTACGGCGCTGGGTTTGTCTTTTGAGCTTTGCCTAAAAAAGGCACTATTGGGGTGGCAAGAGCCTGCCTTTTTATCTTTGCTACAGTTCAAAGCTTGTATGCATTACAACTAAGAAAAAGTACTTCTGTGCTTTAATATCTTTAAAATATATAGCAGTTACTTACAAGACTCCCCTGACTGCACAGTTTACAAAATATAACATGCAATTTTTATCTTGAATTTTTTTATAAATATTAGTGAGAACAAAGATTTTTTTTAATTTCTAATTATTTCTTTAGTCTCTTCAATGTCCTAAATATTAATGGCATAAAGTATGGTGTATGCTTTAAATTTCACCTACCAGTTTAACACAGTCAACAAAGTTTCGGTCTTTCTCAGTCACTTCTTCTTGGAAAGTTATATCTATATCTAATGGCAATAATGCTTTATAGTCTCCCATTTATTCACTTTACAATGTTTCTGGTCTTCTTCTTAATCATCCCAATCTCCCAGCACCAGTTTCTGGTTCAAGTCCAAGGCACTTCTGATTTTTCTAGGCAACTTCTGTGCTTCTTCCTTTTACTCAAGCATTTTTCTTTGGAATAATAGGAAATATTTCACTTTTACAAAGTATTCCTATGGTATTCACCAGATGAAAAAGAAGCATTGTCACCTTCTGCTTGCTGTCTCATTCTTTATTGTCTGTAGTTTTTATTTCCTCCTTAGTCTGGTCTGTGTCCAGAAATGTAAGATCTGATGTTATCAGTTGTCATTCTATCCTCAACTGAAGGAGTTCAGATCTGATCCTTGGAACCAACTCAGATGCAGAGGGCTCTCGGATCCAAAGCTACCCTGTTGGGTCTGAGTCATTGGAGTCAACTCTGAGTTTGTCAAAGCCATCTCTGTGCCTTGGAGTCTCAGCACTGGATAACTCGGTTCCCGCTTCCTCCTCTGGGTGATTGCCTTTGGGGGAGGGCTGCAATACAAAAGCTTGTCTTGCTGGAGCCAGGGCCTACTCTCTCTCTCCAGGGAAATCTGACATCCAGGTTGTGAAGAAGGTGTTCTCTGCTCTGACAAATCAGACAGATCTAGCCCCCTCAGATCACCCTTCTACCTTGATGTCTTTGCGTGACTTGAGCATTGTCATTCCTTTCCACAGCGACAGCCATTCTGAGACCCCAAGGACTCCCAATAGGAAGTTATCATTTCTTCTGAAAACTCCCCAGATCATCCCACAGAGGAAGTCCCTAGGAAGAAACAGTGTAAGAGGAAGCACTTGAACTCTCCACAATAGTCACGGAAGATACACGCTTCGATGAAGGTGAAGGGGCTCCACGATCACCTCCTGAAGATGTCTCATTTAGAGACATCGTAGAGATCCTAAAACAGAGAGGTGGTTGGACATCCAGCAATCCTTCATCCAAGGAGTCGGTATTCCTGGACACTTTCGGTACTGGCCCATCTACCTCCAGGGTTACTCTGCCTGTCGATGAACTCATTGAGTTGGTCTCTTGGTGGGCATGGAAAGGACCCGGCACAGTTGAACCAATACCCATGAGACCCGATAGGATTTTGGCACCACCTTCAGGGAAAGAGTCTTGGGCTAAGGGGGTGCCTGTTAATGCCATGGTGGTGGCGGCGGCCACCAAGAGTGAACTCGCCAAACAGAGTTCCGTTGTTTATCTCTGTAACAAGAGTCTAGGGTGATGGGCAGGTTTGGGAAGCATGTCTATGCTTCAGTGACCTTTGGCCTTTAGTCACAGAAGTATCTGGCACATTTCACTAGGTTGCAAAGAGATTTGATTAAGGAACAGTCAGTCACCTTTTCAAGGTCCTTACCTGCAGATGTCCAGTTGGCTACCCTTCAGTCCATTTCTAACTCTTCCTTGAGGCTGTTTTCGCATCTAGCGGAAGCCACCTAAAAGTCAGTGGATTCAGGCATTTGGCATGGTTGGATGCACCTATTTGATTTTGCAGAGCTCTTCAAGTCTTCATTTGTCAATGCTCCCTTTGATAGAATGGCTTTGTTTGGCCCCACAGTGAAAGACAGATTATCTGTGTGTGAGAAAGATGGAAAGATCCTCTCTGCAACTGGCGTACATTTTTTCTGCCCCTCAAAGATCCTTTTCTAGGAATCAATGTGGTGGTAGAAAAATGTGGTTCAACAAATCCCAGGTTCCTTTCTAGGACATATGTGGAGAGAGAGTTCCCTTCGGGCAGGGGAGGGAACTGTAATGGTTAATGCTGGCCCCCACAGCAGAGTAGGTTCCCACCATCAGGGTTCCAGGGTTTCTTTCTCTGACAAACTGTGCCAGCGCTCCTGAAATGAGGCATGATTGTTCATCTCTGGGGGCAGTCAGGTGTCGACTATCCCTGCACCAGAGGGACTGGCTAAGCATAACAAATGATTCTTGGATGCAGAGGATTATATCCAGAGGTTATCCGATATCGTTTTCCCTTCCACCCTGGTTTCAGAAGAAAATACTTGACATTCCACAGAGTCAGAGGGAAGAAGCAACCATTCAAATTCAAAGGCTGTTAGAAAAAAAGAGTCATCTAAGAGGTCCCACCAGACCCGATAGAATCTGGAACCTACTCAAGGTTTTTTTTAGTGCCAAAGAAAACAGGGGACTGGAGTCCAATTTTGGATCTCAGCAACTTGAAAAATTTCCAGTGGTCATGGTTCAGTCCATTCCGTCCTTTCTGGGCAAGGATGATTGGCTGTGACTGATAGAACTTTAGGATGATTACTGTTACATAAAGATGAACAGACAATCCAGAAGGCCTCTACACTTCCAGCTGAGAGCCAGTCATTACCTGTTTGGAGCTCTGCCCTTTGGTCTCACTCCAGCCCCCAGGGTGTTCACTAAATGCATGTCAGTAGTAGTGGCTTGCTTGAGACTGCACGGATTCCAGGTGTTTCCATATTTAGATGATTGGCTCCTCACCTTCCTGACCAGGCATCAGTTGATAAGAGCAAGAGATCTGGTTCTTCAAAATTCAATATCTTGGAATAACCATAAACTGTGACAAATCTCGGCTGCTACTGACTCAAAGCTTGGAGTTTATAGGAGCAATTTTCAACACAAGCTTGATGACAGCTTCACTGTCTACCTTAATGGTTCAAACTATCAGATCACAGGTCAGAAAAATAACCAGCAGTACCAAAATCTCTGCCCGTTTGGTCCTTCAAGCTCTGGGGTCAATGTCAGCAGCAATAACATTAGTACCTCTAGCCAGGTTTCATATGAGAATTCTCCAATAGATGCTAGCAACACAATGGTTGATAACTTGACAACCCATGTCAACTCAAGTACAAATCGCTCAGACATGCACACGAGATCTCAGTTGGTGGACTCATTCAGATCACATTCTTCAAGGCCATTCATTCATTTCTTCTCAGCCCAAGGCCATAGTGACCATGGGCACTTCCCAGTTGGGGTGGGTGGGCAGATTCTGGGGAAGGCAGTTCAAGGCACTTGGTCCCCTAAAGAGGCCAATTTGCCTAATAATGTCTAGAGATGAGAGCAGTGCCTGTAGTGTTGCAGGCCTTCCAGGATGCTCTCCCTGTGGGAACAATTGCAGTCCAATTAGACAATATGACTGTAGTTTGGTACATCAACAAACAGGAAGGGACCAGATCACACCCATTATGTCGAGATGCATGCAGAATTTTGCAGTGGGCAATCTCATCCAACTGTTTTCTTATTGCAGTGCATATTCCAGGAAAATCCAGTGTGATAGCAGACAAATTGAGCAGCTACATTTTTCTGCCTCACAAGTGATCTCTCAAAGAGGAGGTGACAAGAATGATTTTTCGTCAGTGGGGCCAGCCTTGCTGCTATCTGTTCACTTCTCCCCTAAACAACAAATGCAGTGGCTCCTTTGCTGTAATCCCACCTCAGGGAGAATCACTGAGGGATACTGTACTTCACCATTGTCCCCGTGTCTTCTTTATGCATATCCACCAATCCGATTAATTGCAAAATTCCTGCAGAAAGCAGCCAAGTTGAAGAGCAAAGTCATCCTCATTGCACCTTACTGGCCTTAACAAGTTTGGCTCCCTTTCATTTGGCCTCACTTACTCCACCCACCTTGGATTCTGAATCCAATTCCCGACCTCCTGTCTCAGCCAATGGACAAGATTCATCCAAACCTTTCAAACCTCAGGCTGATGGCCTGGCTTCTCCAATTTCGTTAGTAACCAGACAGCCAATGCTCTTTTTGCCAGTCCAACATATACTCGTGTCTTCGAATAAACATTGCACATAAAAAGTTTATACAAGTAAATGGAAGAGATTCATTTTCTGGGTGCAACAACATCAACTGGATTCCTTTTCTGGGTGAATACATAACATATTACACTTTTTATCTTAACTTTTTGAAGAAGGAGCTAGTTCCTCAACAGTTAAAGTTCAGTTAGCTGTGATATCAAATTTCCACATTGGATGTGAAGGTTCTTCACTGGCTTCTCTTTTGAGACCCCCATTTAAGGATCCTACACTTCCATGCGATCTCAGTTTGGTACTGCAGGCTCTCATACACTTCCTGTTTGAACCAGCAGCTAAATATGACCTCAAATACCTTACTTGGAAAACAGTTTTTCTGGTAGCTACTACCTCTGCTAGGTGACTTTCAAAGATACAAGCTCTATCTTCAAAACCTCCCTACTTGATCTTCCACAAGGATAGACACACTATGAACTAATGCTTCTTTCCTTCCCAAAGTGGTGTCAGAATCTGGCATCAATCAATCCATCAGTTTACTAGTATTCTTTCCAAAATTTTCCAAACAAAGTGAATATATACTATACTTCTTGGATGTTCACAGACAACTATGTTTTTTTCTGTATAGAACTAAAGAGATCAGAAAAGCAGATCAGTTGTTTGTTTCCTATGCAAATTTGAAATTAGGGAAACCAGTTGCAAAGTTAACTTAACTTTAGCAAGATGGACAGCCTGTTGTATTTCCTTTATCCACCACAGATTGGGACCAAATCTAGCAAAACCTATACAAGCCCATTCAACTAGGTCCGTGGCAGCTTCTTCAGTCTTTCTAGCCAGAGCTTCCATATGTAGTGGCAACTTGGGTGAATCCTCATACCTTTATCACTCATTACAAGATGGAGCTGATCTCCAGAGGTAGAGCATCTTTTGGTTCATCTGTGCTCAGGAATATCCCTCCTTAGAGTCCACCTGGGTTTTAGGTAGCTGGGGACTCTATCCCATCAGTTGAGGTTAGAATGAAAATTGACAACATCAGATAAAGAAGTTATGCACTCACCATAACATTCCATCTGTGTTGTCCATTTTCATTCACCCTCAGCTTCCTGCCCTCTAACCCCCATCCTTCTTCTATCTCCTCTGGACAAACGGGTTATGTTAAGGCCATCTGTGTCCTTTAGATCGGGCTCCTGATATAGTGTCTTTACCTTTATAGACTCACACATTCTTATGCATTATGCCTTCATGTAACTATAGCATATAGTAAGGGTAAATCAGCAAACAAGATCAGAGGTAACTCAAGGATAGTGCATTTTGGGTAAGAGAGAAGCTCTAGAGTTGTTGATTACTGTGAGGTTTAGTAATGGCTGAGTTGTATCCGAGGATCTGATCCGAACCCCTTCAGTTGAGGAAGAATGAAAATGGACAACACAGATGGAATGGTATGGTGAGTACATAACTTCTTTTTATCCTCCATTAAAATATTCTTAAGACAATTGGATAGAGCAGGTTAAATAATGTTGACATTCCCTGATTGCTGAAATAAACTTACTTCTCCACTGCCTGAAATAGCCAGGGAATGTTATGGCTAGGCTTGTATAGGCCCTAGGGCTGATAGCCTAGTACCAACTTATGAACCTATGAATATGTGTAAATATATTTGTATATCTATCTATTTGTACATGTAATATTTCTAAATATGTAAATATGTTGCAAATAAGAGTTCTTTTTTATACACATAAAGGACCCCTACTCTTTTCAGTAGGTGTCATTGGCTCTATTACATCCACATGAGCTACTACTAACTCAAAGCAGAAGGGGTCTCAATTTAATATCTCATCCAAAGGACAACATACTCAGGAGTACAGCAACCCCCTTATGCTCCTCACCAGTGTCAGTAATAGATCTTCCTGGTGTTGGAATAGAACCACAGCCTCCTGCACCAAAGGCAATTGTGTTACATGTTGCATCACTGACACTGACTGTCCTTTTTTCAAAAAAAAGATTATCATTTCTTGCTGCTCCCCTCCTGCCATCTCTTTCTAGTTTCTTGATTGGCTTGAGAAGGCAGGAATTATTTGTTTTGTTTCTTAGATGAAAAAGATTTTTGGAGATTTGTAAAGGCAGGCCTGCAAAATCTTGGAATTTCCCTGTATTAATTTCCCTCTTTTATCAAATTGTTTGAGGACACTAGTATCAAATGGGCCAAAAAAACTTCTATATCAACAGCTGAATTTAAAATTTCAGACTTTTCCTCATCAGAAAACTTTGGAGTACGTAGTATATCCAGGCATATCTCCTCAACACTGTAGCAGTAACAATGGCCCTAAGTACAGTATCTGCACAATTATACACAATCCTTAAGATAAGTTTGATATTTGAGAAATTTTAGATAAAATGGAATTCAGACAGGCAATACCTTCAGGAAGAAGTGTAGGAGATAATTTTCTCAAACATTCAGTACAAAAAAGAATGTGAGTTTGGCAGTTAAGAATTCTATATGCCAAAGTGGAAAAAGAAAATATTTTGTGACCAAATCTATCCAAAACCTTTCCTTCTTTGTCCACAGGAGAAGGATTGGAAGATACCAAGAACCTCTTCCCAGCAGACAAAGATGTTACTTTGAGAAACTTTATAAAGTCTGTCTGCCAGTTTGGGAAGTAAAGGTTGAGAATCGGGACTGTTACAAGGCAGGACTAAATACATAATAATAAATAGGCTATGTCATAAAAGTCCCACATGGTGTTAGCTCTCTCCTCTGTAGTAAGAGGAAACCACATATAGGCTCCCACATACTACAGCATAGTATCAATGAATTGGGGAGAATCCTTGATGTTCTGTGGTACCAGAGAAACTGGAAGGAATATTAGTTAATATGGTTTTGAAAAAAGTGATTGAACAGGGAAATAATGAAGTCCCTCCTTTGAGACATGGGATGGAAATGAATGAGAATTAAGAGGCATATATTTTGTGACTACATATAATATATTTAGTGAAAAAATAAGTGAAATATTAAAATGCTGTTGGAAATTTTTGTTGAGCGATAATAATCTGATTCATATTTTATATCATTGTCCTTCTATTTCATATATACATGGTAAAAATCTAAAGGATTTTTTAGCTAACAGTTTCTCCTGGTGATGCAATTGTAAGAAATCCTTTGCTTTCAGGTACCATTCCATGCAACAGCTGTAGTACTTGTAGTTACATAGTGAATTTTTTTGGAAAGATTAA
Organism: Protopterus annectens; assembly: GCF_019279795.1. Classification (NCBI taxonomy): domain Eukaryota; kingdom Metazoa; phylum Chordata; order Ceratodontiformes; family Protopteridae; genus Protopterus; species Protopterus annectens. Next base: position 149,992,735 of record NC_056741.1, on the reverse strand, counting down.
TGGTGTTTATTTTCATCCAGTGGGGAATTATTCTTGTACTATGGAGGCTGTTGTCTATGCCCTCAGGTGTCCTTGTGATTTATGTTACATTAGAGAAAGTAAGAGAAAATTCAGAGTTAGATTACAAGAGCATATCAGGGACATTAAAAAGCAAAAAGTGAAGAGTCCCATTGCTATGCATTTTAAAGAAAACATGACAGTAACTTTTCATTACTGCAGGGTACTGTTCTTGAGCAGGTTTGTGTGAGGGTTGGGGAAAATTGCTTCATAAAGTATAATGCGATTTAATATATTGTTACCCTGTGGGCTTAACTCTGAAGTGAATTGGAAGTATGTGATTTAAATATTTAAATTAAATAATTGTGCAATTGATTAATTAAGTTGATTGATTGCTATATATCGTATAATTGTGTGTTGTTTGTTGTACTCCTTGAAAGCTGTTTGCTGAAGTGCTAGAGAATTTTATTATGATTTCCATTAAACTGAGTCCAGTAGCATTTGGTTGTTGTTTATTCATCTTTTTTCTTCTTTGTTTTGTGGTTTATGAAACTGGAAGGAACAGACTGCACTGTTTTATGTAACTATAGATAAAATAACTAAACTGGTCTTCCACAGCAGGATTTGTTAAATGAGAGGCACATCATGGGTGTACTCTAAACCTGGCCATGAGAGAGCAGCAAGAGCTACATTAGTAAACAGGCAATCATAAATCATAACCAGCAGAAAAAGCTGCTCCTGACAAACCTATGGCAGGAGGGAAAAGGATTAAAAAACTAGGTACAGCACAGTGTTTCATAATTTCCTTTACAGTTATATTAAATGTTCATCCCTATTAGACCCCCACTCCTTACTCCATAACCATGATCTGAGTTTGCTTAATATTGTTGTTAAAATTAGTTTTTCTTTATACATGATTTAATTTATTCTTTCATTCATTAACCATATGACATAAAATAACTTTTTATCTATTCTTCTAACATATTCTTCACTTCTGTTCCTATAATATCCATATTTAATCATATCCATGTTTATTTTACCCACTTATTTTATATTTTTAAAAAAAATCTTCTTTACATAGTTTCCCCCATAACTTTTTTACTCTTTTACATTTAGTAACATGTTTCTGTAGTTTCTTCTTCTTGACAATGTAAACATATTTTGTCACTTTTCTTTTTATGTGGTATATTTCCTTTTACTGGTAATTTATCTATTACCAATCTCCAGAAAAAATCTTGACATTCTACTTCTTGCTTCTGATTTTTGTTAGATTTTCCCATGGTTTTACACACTGATGTTTTATCATTATAATTGTACACCATACTTTTCTGCCTCTCTCTATATCATCAGTTTTTGTTTTACACAAAAATATTTTTTGGTAACATTTAATTTCTTTATTTGTACAGTTTTTTTCTCTTTTACTCTTTTTTACCATACCTAAAATTGTTCATACTTATATTTATACAATTTTATTACTAACATCTCATCTTTTTTATTTATCCACTTTAGCACTTTGCACAAATTTAATGAAGCAGAATATACCACTGAGTTAATTAACCCTAAACCTCTTTTATTTACATACAAAACTTCTCTTTTACTTGGTTTAATCTAGAAACTCATATAAATGAAAACGTTATTTGCAACAATTCCTTCTCGAATACTGTTGGCAACATAAATGGACTTGTTAAGTGTGCTTTTTTCCTCAACAGTATTGAATTTATCTAATAAGCCTTTTTTCTGAATGATAATGTAGATGTTCTCCAGAAAAGACAGGTGTGTTTTATCTCTTCTATGTTTTTCCCCATTGAATTCTACTTACATCTTTATTCCCAAATTTTACACCTAACACAAAGCTATCATTCATTGTAAAATATATACACCCTATCTTTACTACATCACCTAAACCTTTACTTTTCTCTTTATTTAACACCATCCCTACCACCTCTAGACACTTACATTACAAATTATTACTTATTTAATCCATATTTTTTTGCAATGATTATGTCATCTGCATATATTAGAAGAATTGGAATTATTAAGCTTTTCATGTGTTATGTACCCTGCCTCCTTCATTTTGTAATTTATTTCACATTCAACTAATGCAAAGCATATACAGCTCATTGGGCATCCCTGTCTTACACCACTCTTCATATGCGCCTCTTGGCTTAACCAGCTATTTACAAGTGGTTTTACTTTATTATTGCTATATGTTGACTTATATAATTTCCTAACTGTTTCACTTATATTATATTGTTTCATTATTACCCATAGGAATTCATGTCCACATGTATCAAATACCTTATTAAGGTCTCTTATCATGATTTTCACTTCTTTTCTAGCCATATTACCATCCACAATTTCTCTGTCATTAATAATTCTTGACAACCCTTCCCCTTTAAAATGTATATACTATCTTCCATAATATTTTCCAGTTTAGTTTCAAATCTGTTTTGTATTATTTTCATAAAGATCTTATAATCATTATTTTGCAATACTATTGGTCTCCAGATTTTTAACTGTCTTCTGTCTTCCTTCTTCCATATGAATTTAAGTATTACACTACATAATTCTTTATACATAAAATTTAGCCAGTCATTCAAAATCTTTAAAAAATATATAGTTTTTGCCAACCCCTTAAATTGTTATACATTTCTTGCCATATTCCATCTGGTCTTCTAGCCAAATATGTATATCTGATATTGTCAGTTTTTCATCTCATCCTCACAAATAGGTCCGGATCTGATCCACCGGATCCAACTCGTTCATTACTAAGCTCGCGGCAACCAAAAAACTCTTGGATACCTCCTCTTACCCACAATACATCTCTCCCCATTACCACAGATCTCGTTTGCCACTTTGCAAAGACGTGGTACGATCAGCTAGCTCTTGGATTATCAGGTTGTATTATTAAAAATGTTTCTTCCATACTCTATTTTTCTCTATATTATTAGTATATTTACTCTTTTCTATATCTCCATTGCTGTTAATAACACTTCCTTTACAGTAACCAGTTTTTATTAGGTTACTTTTGTTTTCTGTCGCTTGTTCTTTCACTTTTCTGCCATTAACCATCTATTTATAGGTTACTCCCCTACCCTTTTACCTTTAAAGGTTTTTCTTTAACTACTTTCATTAGTACTTTTCTCCTTTCTTTTTCTATCTATTCATATCAAAAAAAGATTTCCTCCCTTTCTCTGTTTTTACTGTAAGTGTGAGTGCGCCTGTGTGAATTGCTTCTCTGCCTGCATTTCTTGTGTTATGGTAAAGAAACAAGAAAAACCTGCTGGATTTAAAAAATGCACAAAGTGTGGGCACAAGATTCCCTTTAGTGACTCGCACTCCCTGTATGTCTGTTGTCTTGGGCCCCTTCATTGGCAAGAGGATTGTGCGAGTTGCCAGTCTTTCAACCATCAAGCTTTGTCAAAATAAAAAATAAGCTCGTCTTGAGGGGCATTTTACCTTCTGTCTTTGGGGAGGCTGTTTCTGGCAGTAAAGAAAAATCTGGTTTATCCACAAAAACTAAGTCAGTTCATTCGAGCCCTGCTTCATCGCTTTCTGCAAAATCCTCTGATAGAGAAAAGAAGAGACCCTCTTCAGTATGGATGGATTCTTCAGCGCCAAGAGCAAAAATGTCAGTCTCCCAAGCTTGTGGAGTCTGTGACCCAGTCAAAGTCTTCGGCCCCAATCACTGCTGTGTTGGATCCGGCTTCTTTGGCTCCAATTCTATCTAGTAAGGATAGATTGGATCCGTTGATGTTGGATCTGACAATTAGCCTCTTCAAGTCTATTTTAATACTACTGAGGACTTGGCACTCCCTGACCTATGATCTGGTTTCATCAATGGTTCCATCTCCCTTCTTATCCAGGCAAAGGTCTCCATCCACCTCTTCTTCCAATTCAACCAGGAGCCTTACTGAAGAAGATGTGGAACGGATGGTGCAGAAGATTTTGTGGGCATAGGGCATCACTAAGTTCCCCTCAACATCGACCCCCTACAGTGCGAGTACTGTCTAAACTGTCCACTCCCCCTCTTCCTCCTCTGACTTCAGAGCAAGCTTCAGAGCTGTCAGATGCAGTACGGCCAGTGCCTTTTAGCTCTGATCCGAAGATTTCCTCTTACTTGGATCAAGTTTTTGCTTGGAGCTCTTTGGCCTTTTCAGAACTGGAGAGTTCCCAGAGCCATAGTGACCCTCACGAACCTTGAGTGGGCTCGACTCCCAGGTCCTCAGAGCAGTTGCTATGCCTTGGGGCTTTGGCGAAGGTGAACTCTGCTCCAGCTTCAGCCCTTGGCAAAATGTCTTTTGGACTGGAGGAGACCCCATCCTGAAAGCAAGGCTTGTCGGAGCCGAAGTATTTCTTTTAGACTCCTCACCCATTCAGGAGTATTCAGCCTTTGGGGTCATGGAGAGGGCTATAGCTGCCATTGCATCTAAAAGGTCACCTGCCCCCTCAGATCCACAATTCCATCAGGATACCATGCGTTTCTCTTCTTACCAGGATGTTCCATAGGGACAGTGAGACCTCAGGTGCCAGGATACCCATTCTGGTATGTTTGGCTCTTCCGATACCTCCCAAGACTACCCCACCAAGGAGGTCCCCTAGGACGAGACTTGACAAGCAGAAGCATTTGGACTCCATGGAGGAGTCAGCCATGGAAGACACTGATCTTGATGAGGGATAAAGATCCCCATGGTTTCTTTGGAGAGATTCTGGCAATTCTGAAACAGAGGTTGGCTGGCAGTCCAGTAACCCTTCACCTAAGAAGTCAGTGTACCTGACAGCCTATAGTACCTCGCCATCTACCTCCTCGGTGACTCTACCCACCAATGAACTCATAGGTTTGATCTCTTGGTGGGAGTGAAAGACTCTGGATTCCATCGAGCATATTCCCAGGAGACCAAATAAACTAACACTGCTCTGTCTGAAAATGATTTCTCAATGAGAGGGGTTGCAGTAGATGCCATGGTTGTGGTGGCATCGACCAGGAAGGAACTTCCGAGGAGAGTTCAACTATCCATCCTCCTAATAAGGATTTCAGGATGATGGATAGATGAGGGAAACAAGTGTTCTCTTCAGCTACCTTTGCCTTGTGGTCACTGAATTATCTTTCGCATTTCACCAGGTTTCAAAGGGATCTGATCAAGGAGCTTTCAGGTACCTGTGAAGGAGCAGTAACTGAGGCAGCAAAAGAGAAGGTAGCTTCCCAGTTAGCCAACCTACATCCTGTAGCTAACTCTTCCATGAGACTCATCGCACATGCAGCTGAAGGAACAAGTAGAGCAGTGGTTCTGGAATCTCTATGTGGAAGCATGCCTGGATTTGCCTTTGCAATATTGTGGAACCTTTTAAGTCTTCATTTATCAATGCTCTGTTTGATGGCATGTCTGTTCATGGTCCCAAAGTCAAAGATACGCTGTCCAGGTGTGAGAAGGAAGGTAAGACTTTTCTGCCATGGGCATACATTTTTCAGCTCCTCAGAGACCTGATCTTAAGGGTAAGAGAAGCAGCAGAAATATGTGGTTTAAGAAGTCTCAAGGGTCCTACCAAGAACCATGTGGAGAGATTTCCCCACAGACAGGGGACAGAACAATAATGGAAGACACTACCCTTGTGACAGAGGAAGTCTACAGAACCAAGGGTCCCGGGAGTCTTTCTTTGGGAAGCTCTTTCAATGCTCCTGAAAGAAGGCCAATCATCCACCTCTGGAGGCAATTGGGGGTCGACTATCCTTACATTGCACCGCCTGGCAAAAGATAATTTCCAGTATGTGGGTGCAGAGCATAATATCCAGGAATTACCAAATTGCCTTTTCTCAACAACCCCCTCCCAACAAGAGGATCCTAGCTGTTCTAACCAATCAAAGGGATCAGGCAGTCATTCAAATCCAAAGACTGCTTGAAAAAAGAGTCATCCAAGAGGCCTTCCAAGATGAGAGAGGATTCAGAACTTACTCAAGGTTCTTGTTGGTTCCAAAGAAAACAGGGGACTGGAGACCAGTCTTGGATGTCAGCAAATTGAACAAGGCAGTCCAACATAGCAAGTTCTGAATGGTCACGGTTCAGTCCATACTTCCTTTTCTGGAGTTGGATGACTGGATGTACTCTATAAATCTTCAGGATGTGTACTACTGTATAAAAATGGACAGATGCTCCAGAAGATATTTATGCTTCCAGATAGGAGCCAGTCATTACCAGTTCAGAGCACTGCCCTTTGGTCTCACTACAGGTCTACTTTAGGACCTCGAAAGTTTAATAGCTCGAATGCATATGGATCGAACCATATGCATCGAACTATTAAACAATCGAAGTTAAAAAAAAAACACACAAAAAAAAATTAAACTAGTGTAGGCAGGGGGGCAAGCCCCCCTGCACCCCCCACTACTTAAATATACCAACTCTGAGATTACACTACATTGAAGTAAACAGAAATCTCCACCTACGGAGATTTCCATTTACATTTTCAATGTTTTGCGCTTTCGGTGTACTCGTGTCAAGAATATCATACTACAACTACTCACTACAAACCCCCCCCCCCCCAGAGTGTTCAACAAATGCATGGCAGTGGTTGCAGCTCATCTGAGACAACAAGGGTTCTGGGTATTTCTTTATTTAGACGACTGGCTCATATCCGCTCTGATCAGGCATCTACTTATCCATGCAAGAGACTCTGTTATTCAAGTCTTTTCTAAGCAAGGCATAACCATAAATTGCCAAAAGTCTCATCTGGAACCTACTGAATCACTGGAGTTCATAGGAGCACTACTAGACACCAATCAAATGATTGCAAAATGTCCGCCTTCCATAGTGTTAACAATCAGATAGCAAACATTAAGATTAATCAGGAATAAGAAGATAGCTGCCCGCCATGTTCTACAGGCATTAGGATTAGTGACCACATTGGTTTTGTTGGTTCCATTAGCCAGGATTCACATGTGGATTCTGCAATGGCTTCTGGCTGCTCAATGGTCAGTAATCAACCAGCCAATGTCTCACCAAATTCTTATAACAGACATATGCAAAAAGAATCTTTCATGGTGAATTCATTCTGAATGGGTAACACAAGGTCAACTGTTTGTTCCCTTCAAAGACAGGCTACTGTGACCATGGATTTTTCCCAAATAGGGTGGGGGGGCATTATCTGGGGAAGACAATCCAAGGAACCTGGTCCACAGATGAGGCCACGCTCCACATAAACATCCTGGAGATGAGGGCAGTGCTTCTAGCATTGCAGGCATTTCAGATTGCTCTTCTTCTGAGGATGGTAGCAATTCAGTCATTCAACATGTTGCTGGTCTGGTACATAAACAAGCAAGGAGGAACCAGATTATACCTTATGTGTCGAGAAGCGCTCAGTGTGTGGCAATAGACGATCTCATCCATCTGCTTTCTGATAGCAAATGCACATTCCAGGAAGGTCCAGCATCATAGCAGATAGGCTGAGCAGAGACATTCTCATGCCTCACAAGTGGTCCCTCAACCAAAACACAGTGGAGAACATTTTTCACACATGGGGCTAGCCTTGCTGCAATCTCTTTGCCTCTCCTCTAAATAACAAATGCAGCAGCTACTTCACCCTAATTCCACCGCCGGTGCAGTCCCCGAGGGATGCTGTAATTCACGATTGGCCTCCTGGTGTATGTATGCCTTTCCTTCCCATTCCCTTGATTCCCAAATTCCTTCAAAAAGCCAACAGGTCGAAGCCAGCAATAATCCTCATTGCCCCTGTGACAACCCACCACTGCCAACCAGTAATCAAGAAGCCTCAGTTCTCGCCACTGGCAACAGTGGAGAATGTTCACTGAGAGAATGACAGGTACACACACAGTATTTCCAGATGCAGCTCCCTGCATCAACTGCAATTTCCCTTTAGAGAACAAAGAGACCACAGTCAGTCCTGGGCTGGTTTCTCACTCTTTCTCCAGATCTCCAGTAAGACTCCCCACTGGCACAGCCATAGAGTTGAGATCTCAGCTGACTGACCAAACCAAGACCTCCAGCACCCTCACTGTCCAACCAGTGCTTTTTGTCCCTGCCCATGTAGCTGACACATACACTTTCAGGTTTGATTTACACACACACACACACACACACACACACACGCACATCTGAGACAGGCTGGCACAGGTTCACTAGCTATGCCCCCTTCTGCACAGGCTATACGGTAGTTATTACTGCCAACAAGTCTCTCCTTATCAGCTACTTTAAGGTCCTTAACAAAGGGTGTCTGATCTTACTGTGTAATATTAAAATTAACACAAATGGTAGTTTGACCAGGAGCAAGGCCATTAGGAGTGACCCACACAGTGTCACCAAATAAATATGCAAGCACTGTCAAAACTTAAATATCTCTACACAGATCAGCCACAATGAAAGGTTTAAATATATTTAATAATAAATAGTAAAAGAACAAGACAATACTAAATATATATATTCACAGTGACATCAGCGTTCAGAATCACAGGAAATATTTAAAATAACATTGCAGTACAGACTCACACAAATAAAGAAAAATATCTAAACTAAGCTTCACTATATTCCTAGCTGTATCTAAGAGAATTACTGTAACCTAAGAACTTACTAATAGAGCAAGGCAGATGTGGTGAATGGATCTTCTAGTTGTTGTCACGTCCAAGACAGATTGCAGAATGCTGTCTCATGAAGAGACTTCTCAAAATAATATCTAAAATATCACTGCTGGGATAACTTGCAGAATGACATCACTTCTTGTCATCTGATTCTAGCTCCCAAACGAAACCCCACTGCTGGTAGCTGGCAGCATTTAACATCTACCTTTGAAAATACATAGATCTCAGATCTTTAGCAGATGCTGGAAGTCATAAAAGAATTGCATTCATTCATGCTTTCAAGACTAGTAATTCGTTCTCCCTAAAGACAATACAGACAGCTCCCTTAGTACAGACATTGTGTCTCTTGCTGCATTGAAAACTGAACAATACCATATTTTATGGCCCAGCCATAAAGTAATTTAATTTCAGTTATTTTTTTAAACTTGGACTGAGGTTAAACTCCTGTATTCCAGTTTCCACTGTTAAAATATATACATGTAACAAGTTGCAATAGTGCATGTACATATCTGTTCTCTTCCAATAGGGCACACTGTGGTTACATAGGAACATAGGATCATAGGAAGTTACTAGGCTATTGGCTTTGAGGCCCTTATAAGCCTAGCCAAGAATTTAACCCATGTTTAGCAAGTCAGCACCCAATGCCCCTGTCCAGCAGGGCCACTGCTGGAATCCCAGGGGTGTATTTTATGTTTCCCATCCAGTTATGCAGGTTGCACTTAAAAAGGGATAATGAGGTACTCTATTTCACTTGGAGAGGGAGTCTATTCCACAGATGGGGGGAATTTCTGGGATACAGATATGTCCCCCCAGCAAGTCGTGTTGATGTTACAGACCACGTTGACGTCACACGTGTGGGCTACTCGTGTGGAGCTTGACTTGCAGATATACAGCAGTACCATCAAGGCAGGGTCTGAGATTGCTTTGTATGCCAGACAGAGGTCACATCTGAGGAGTCTGTATGAAACTGAGTAGAGGGACAGGGCTTTTAGCCTATCTGAGTAGGGTAGATGTGTAGATGTTTGAAGCCCTGGATTTTCCTGTTGAGGAACCTCTGTGGTCTCTCCACCTGCTGTATGTGCTTTGTGAGGTATATGCCAAAGGGGGCTTTGTACTCAATAATGGGCCTTATAAGGGAATAATGCAGGGATGTTATGACCTCCTTGTCCCTGAATGAGATACCCTTACTTATGATGTAGGCCACATAGAAAACTTTCCATACAACAGAAGCAACATAGTGGTCAAAAGTCAAGTTGCTATCGACCTGGGTGCCCAAATCTCTCATGACTGATTGTGTGCTTAGGACGTTGTTATTAATGTGATAATTTGTGGGATGTCACTCTCCACAAAGGGGATGATGATGCATTTTTTATATTCAGCTTGAGCCCATGTTTCTAGCACCAGTCATTTGTTTTGGTGAGACCCTCATGGAGGATGTCCACATCACTAGGGGAATTGTTGACAGTGGCCAGCTTGCAGTCATCTGCAAACTTGGTCAGCCATAACCCACTGGTTTTGGCCTGCACTTCAGAAAAGTATATCTCAAACAACAGACACCTCAAGACCTATCCCTGGGGTATGCCACTCGTAATGGGTCTACTGCTTGAGATGGCTTTCCCTATTTTGACTAGGTGGGTTCTATCAGTGAGTCAGTTTGCTACCCATCTGGCATCATACAGATTGATGCCTAGTTGAGAGTTTATCTCTTATACCTGAGGGGGGAATAGTGCTGAAGGCTTTGGCCAAATCAAATTAGGCGGGGTGTACTGTCTTCCCCTCATCCACGGCTTTGGTGACCATCTCAAAGAAGTTGACAAATCTTAACAGACACGACCTCCCCTTAATGAAGCCAAACTGTGTGGGATCAAGTGTTTAGAGGTTGCCAGTGTCCTTGTTAATGAGGTCCATGATAATAAGTTCCATGGCCTTGCAGATCATGCTAGTTAGGCTGATGGGTCTATAATTCCCCGGATAGGTGAATGCTCCACCTTTGTGCAAAGGGATGACAGTGTCTGTCCTCCACTCAACTGGGACAAAGCCGGTACTCAGGTTTTGGTTGAATAAGGCACCTAATGGTGCTGTAAGTTCCTTCCTGAGTTCATGTAGATGCAGCCTGGGATGTTATCTTGTCCCATGAAGGCTTTATTTTTTTTACCTTTCAGACAGCAATGATGACCTGTTCCCTAGATATAAGAGAAAGGGGGCAGGTACTTGGGATGTCCTGATTTACTGATGGGGAGGGGGACAGAGGGGTGATGTTTTCACTGAATCTGTCAGTCGGCAAGTTGGCTATATCAGTGGCATTTGTGTATGTGGTGTCCTTGTGACCACCAGTTCAGAGCAGATTTGGCTGCTTCCTTTGAGATTGTGGACATATGTGAAGAAGGTCTTATGATTGCCTCTAATAGATGTGGCCAATTTGGACTCAAAGTTTGCTTTGGAGGATTTCACTAGTGCTCTTATTTGCTTGTTCAGGCTAAGGAGAGATTGCGTCCAATTGGGCACCTGCACCTTCTTGGTCCTGGACAGCTAATTTTTTTCCTTTTGTTATAGAGTTTATTTATTGCAGATGTCCACCAGACAGGTTTACTCTTCCTTGAGGAGGAGGATTTTGTTCTGTCAGGTATTCCTGATTCCAGGCTTTACTGGAAAGACTCTCCCAGACTCTGTCACAGCTTGCTGTTGGGGAAAGGTTAGTTTGCCTTTTATTTCTTGTAGTTTGCATTACTTTATTGCATTTTTCTATTTTGTATACTATGATTTGTTTTCTTTACACTGTTTTTACTTCTATTCTACTATTAACTGCATATTCAAACTTCAAAGCAGACCACAGTTCTGGCTTTTGTAAGTCAATCAGAATGTTTTTCCACCCTCCCAGCCTGTTACTGTTATGTTCTTAAATACCACTGTCTTTCTAGTTGCCTGGCCCTTAACTTAATTTGACCATATATATCATTCCCTCTCTCTTTTCAGTGGCTGGTGTGAGTAAGCACAAAATTATCATTTTTGTGAAATCACTCCCCTTCAACTATTTAAACTTATTGAACATCCTACTCTATTCCATAATACCAGAATACAAAAGTGTCCACCTCTTTCAATCTATCTTGCCCTTTTAAAAATAGTGGCTTTCCACTAAAACTTAAGTTTTTAAACACCTAAAACTTAAGTTACCCACTTTCATATCTAACTGCTTAGGGCACACTGCAGTGTTTAGGATAAACCACTTTTTCATCATATTTTAAGCATCTGTTACAAGACCACCAGTTATTGGAGAGCCCACATTCTGCCTCTCAGTAGTCATCTTGCGATTAGTGCTTCTGTTTTCTCCTGATAAGAGGAGTACAGGGACATTATTTTCTGGAGACTGCTGATCACCAGAAAGCCTAATAACAGCTTTATAGGTGACAGCTTGGAATCTGTGCTTATATTCTGATCCTGGTGAGAGTAGGAGCAGAGTGCATTGATTCCTGACTGCTTCTGGTTGGAGAGTGAGTGTCTGTGCTTAATGTACCTGATTGGTCTGGTTGCTATTCGAAGCATCTACCAGAAAAAGGCTACAAGCCTGCAGACCCTTGCATCATCTGGGACAAGACTGTGGATCACCATCCAAACAGGCTGTGGCCTGCTTCTCTTCTTGGAATTGGTGCTAACATTTTGCTTCTGGTGACAGAAGAAGCAAAGGAGTATTGTACCCCAACAGAGTAAAACTGTGGTGAGGCCACCATTAGTAGTAGCCAGGCAGTAACCATTCATGTGACTCCCCTCTTTTCATCATTCTTGACAAGCTAAGTCTTTGTTTTTAGTAAGTTTTGCTTGATTTGTTTCTAACTTCAGAATGTCTGCCTAAGCACTTCATCCTTAAATTTTCAGGGTATACATATTAGTTTCCCCTCAAGTGTTTGGCAGTGCTCTGTACAGACTCAGACATCTTGAGTGACATTTTTCCTGTAAAAGCACAATTGAAATTTCTCCAATACCTAGTTGCACAAAGAACAACTAGTTTGCAGTGACAAGCACTATCCACATAGTTGCAAACCTAATACTCCTGACAGTAATTGATATTCTCATTCCAACTGTCTAATCAATAAAACAGGGCCAGTTGCCATGGATACGAACTTCTGTCTGTCTTTGTTACTGGCCTGGTGGATATGGGCATACTGAGGCAATGTAGAAATTGCCTCATCTTTACTGACAACCAGTTAATTCTCAAACAAACTGATATGGTATGTGAGAGATGTATTTACATAATGTCACTGGAGGCAAAGCGCTCACATAAAAGTACACCTAATGTCAATAAGGTTGTCAGTAGTACACACTGCACCTATCACTCACAATTCAAAGCAGACATATAGACCCGCATATGCTAAAGCACTTACACGTAACCTTCCTAAACCACAAAGACCTCCTAGATGAAGTATACATAACGTATACCCTCAGCAGCCCCAAATGCGCTCTTTCAAAACAACACCCACATCAACACATACAGCTACATCTCAGGGAGCCTCTACCTCTAAGCCCCTAAGGCAAGTCACCAAACAATCTAACATTCTAGTCATTGGAGACTCCATTGTGAGACACACTGATGTCCCCTCTCACCAGGCTGTCTAAGGAGAAAGTTATGGTCAGTTGCTTATCAGGGGCTAGGATCTGCCACATTGCACATGCACTCAGGTCATTGGACCACAATTACCAATATAACTCAGTCATAGTCCATGTGGGAGTTAATGACCTGAGATGTACCTCCCTAGACTATATGAAGAGAGACATCATGGAGCTCTTGGAATATGTGTCTCAGGCTGGTATGAACCTGGCATTGATCAGCATTTTACCTTCTCCAAGGATGATGCCACAATATGAACAAAAGATGATTGACTTTAATAATTGGCTTAGCTACTGGTGTCATTCTAAGGAGGTACAATATTTGTCAGCATAGAAGGAGATGGTCAACAGACCACACTGCTTTGCCGGGGATGGTCTGCACCTCTCCCCTCTAGGCTTTCAAATATTTGCTAAACCATTGCCTTCCGCCATAGTGCCTTTTTTTAGGAAATGTCAAACTGAAAGTACTTCCAACATATCAAATCAAAACCTAGAAAATCTAAAGGTACTCCTGCTCAATGCTAGGAGTCTGAACAAAAACTCCACTCCCTAGATGCTCTCTTTACCCTAGAAAATGCTGATGTCTGTGCGGTCACTCAGACTTGGTTTAAAGCCGTGGAGAGCACACCAACAGTGTAAGGTTATAATGCCTTTCACACATTTAGGCCAGCTACTTCACAGGCAGGGGCTAAAGGTGGAGGTGTCTCTGTTTACTTCAAAAATAAATGTACTTCAAGGCTGGTCAAACAGGACAATGCACTTGAGCTGCTCCATGTTCAAATCACCATTGGTAAAATCCAGTACCACTTCCTTGCAAGCTATAGGTCCCCCTTTATGACCCAGGAAATCCATACCATGTATTTAAACTTATCAGAAACATTAACCATCCAACCCAATACCATATTCATGGGTGACTTTAATTACTCCACTATTAACTGGGAATCCTATATGACACCAAGTGCACAGACACAGAGACTCCTGGATTTTGTAAACACAAATTCCCTGGACAAGATAGTAAATACACCCACCAGGAGTGCAACCATACTGGATCTGATCCTCACTAATATGGGAGACTGCTGCATACCCCCTACTGTAATGCCTTCCCTGGTAAGGTGAGACCACAAAATGGTCTCCTTTGAAGTAAAAATAAAACCTGGATCTCCAGCTAAAACTGAAGTATTCAGAAACTATTCTAAGGCTAACCTTCTGATATTTAGTGAGAACCAGGCAAAATCTCAATCCCCAATAAACCCTGTGAACACTTCTGACAATGCAGAACTGTTAACATAAACTCTGTACAAGCATGTTAATAGCTGCATAGAGACAGCTGTACCCACTAGGAAGAAGTACAGAACTAACTCAAAAAAATAAGCCACCCTGGTGGAATCACAAAATCTATTGGCTATATAACAGGAGAAAGAACATCATGGAAAAAATAGGAGGTGGAGCACTCAGCAGGATAAAGCACTCTCATCAAACTAAACAACAACTCAAAGAACAAATACAGTCTACCAATGCCAAATTTTAGGTAAGTTTGGCCTCCCAAGCCAAGGACAACCACAAAGCATTCTTTATCTATGTCCGCAACCTCAAATGTAATACACAGTTGTGTCCAGAGCTCATTGTAAATGGCGCCACCTATATTGAGCCAGAAGATATAACAAATCTCCTGGCTGATAAATTCAGCTCCAACTTTACTCCTCTCTTCCCCTCAGCCTTCCCTCAGGAAATATCTTCAGATATAACTCCCCCTACTATCTCTAGGGAACAGGTCCATAATGCTCTCTCTACGACCAAGAACACTGCATCAGTGGGCCGAGACAGTATTCCAGGTTACCTCCTAAATAGCATTAAACATGACCTATCATGGCCTCTGGAATTACTATTTAACTGTAGCCTCCAAATAGGCTTCATGTCTCATGAATGGAGAAAGGCAACAGTCATCCCTCTGCACAAAGTTGGGCCATCTACAGACCCTGGAAACTACATACCCATAAGTCTTACTAGTCTTATACGTAAAGCCATGGAAAGAATTATCATGGAGATGATCATGGAGATGATCCATAGAGATATAGTAAAGCTTCAGAAACTGGACCCAACCCAGATGTCCTTCAAGAATGCAACTGCAGTCATAACATATGGGTTGTCCTGCCTCAGGCAGCCCTCGATCGACCGGATTCAAGAGTCCGAGTCGATCGCCGGCGTCGATCGCATTTTCTCTCTCCCACATCAGTAGCAGGACATACATACATGGACGCATCTTTTCAGTCTTCTTCTTCTTGCGTGTTTCAGCAGAAGCAGTTCGCAAGTCGGTCAGCTCCTGTATGTATCCATCTGGAGAGCATCAAAGTAAGTTAAGTACCTGCCAGAATTTTTCTGCCTCAGGGCCTGAATTCTTGACTGAAAAGTTAATAATTGTTTGTCTTGTGGTAAACAATACCTATAAGAGGAAAATTCTATTGCCTTCCTGATTTGGCCCACTGCCTTCCTTGCCTCGGCCAGCCGTGCGCTGCCTCTCTTTTGCGCACTCCAGGTGTCATCAAAGGTCGCTCAAGACTTTTCGGCAGAAAATTCAGAATTTTTCAGCAATAAGAATCACAAACATTTGCCACTCAAAACGTAAAGACCAGGACTCCTAAAAGCGTAGCTTCCACCACCGACACGCCAAAACCGATCAATTCCCACCCCTGGTTCCCGAAAAAAACCGCTGACCACCGTCCCCCGCGAAAAGACCGCAGACCAGATACCGATACCACAGAGACCACACCGACACCCTCGATTGATTTTCCTCCGATACACCCTTTAGAAAAAATGCCTGATACCAAATGCGGAGAGGTGCTGCAGAAGATATGTGGAGCACCCTCCATGTGGATGTGCATGTCTATCAATGCCTACGTGCTAAAGGCAGCACACAAGACCTAGCACAGTACCAAAAGCCTTACACCAAAGCACACCTCAAAACAGCAAGCCATGACTGGCACACACTTAATTCTCAGATCAGAGGTAAGGCCCACCATCCCTCCCAAGCCCAGACATTCCTGGGCTGATCAGGAGAGAGGTGTGAAAGCCACCTCTGGATCCCCCCAGATGAAGATTCTGAGGGGCCTCTGGCCCTTCGGCCACAGATGAGCCACTTTCCAGCCCCAGGACCTTCAGGACTCAGAGGAGGACTCCCCTCGGCCTCCTCCTCCCCTACTTTCTTCTTTTCTCACATGTATTCCATCATTGAGGGAGGAATTTACTCTCCAGGAATTTCTTTTTTCTGAGTCCAGAAGCCGTTTTCAGATTTCCTAAAAGCACAGGCCCAGGCTTATACCTAAAGAAAGCTTGATGTTTGGATGACGAGTCTCTGCAGCCAGTGTTACAAGCTATACCTCCTCCCCCTCCTGCTGCCAGCTGGACATACTACTATGTTGCTCTGAAACACATTCTCATTTTCTCTTATAATGCTCCTGATTTTTTAAAACATTTTCACAGGGGGCGAAGGGGTTTCTTCTAAACATCTCCAAAAATCCTTTGCCTTCCAAGCTTCTTCATTAGGTCAAGAGAGATGTGCCAGACAGTGGGGACCTCCACTTTATCTCCCTCAGCTTTGTCCAATTGTCTCTGATTCATATCATATCCAGAAGCTATTTTTTGTTACTTTGATTTTTTGGCCTCTTGGCCTCTCTCTGAGAGGAAGTCTATGCCTCAACAAGCAGGAGGCTGTCAGCAAGCTCAGCAATCACTTCATTCCTTTCCATTTGACTCTTAGCAAGTCTTAAGCTAGGTGAGCCACAATTTGCTTACAGCCATGTCATGACAAGACATGTTAATTGTGACAGAACAACAGACCAGAAGAGGTGCAACTACCAAAGAACAACTTGGAAAAGAAGAATGCAAAGTTGAAAAGAACAGCTTTGAGGCTATTAAAAAAGAGTTGGAAAAAAAAATTAAGTAAAGAAAGCCAAGTCATTTCAGCCAGGCAAAGATGCACAGATTGGTCAGAATTGGCCTTCCAAGTCAGTTCAGGCCTTCAAAAAGCAGCCCAGGAAGGGGAAAAGCAAAAGTGGTTCCTAATCCCAAGAGACAGAGGTTCCTTCCTACATACCAGCCAGGGGGCAACCAGCAAAGAGGGAGTGACACAGGAAGCTCTCCCTGCAGAACAAACCAAATCCCCAACAGACACTCTACTTCCGCTTAACCAAGAGCACACAAACCCTCCTCACGACAGGGAACAATCTGCACCAAAATTCAATTCATTATTTACAAAGGCCAAAGGTATTTTTTTCATACATTATAAGCCACACAGGTTTTCAAGCAAAAATGGATAAGGAACATAGGCAAGAACAAACCTACTCTAAACCAGACCAGAGAGGGCTAATAATTCTCTTCTTTTCCAGAACAATAAAACCAGGGTCCACAACAAGAACAAGGCCAGGGTCTTAGAAAAGACCTTTCCTGCACATAAGAAAAACCTTGGGATATTGGAACATGGCAACACTCAATATTAAGAAGATTAAACAAAATTCCTTTCAGAAACAAGTTCAGTTCAAATGACCTTACTTACAGGCACCTTCTTCCTGGGGGCTTGGGTCTTGGGCATAAACTCTGGACCCCATGCAACATGGCTGCATTCTGACTCATCATCAGAAGCTGCTGAAGAGGACCTCAGGGGTCAATTGCCATTCAGCTTTGATTATCAATTCCTCATTCAGGAACTGCAATTTCCCCAGAGGTTTACAAAATGCCTGGCTTCAGTAATCACATTTGGCTCCTTTGTAGAGAATTCTTTCATGGCTGGACGACTTCTGCCTCATTTGCAGCCTCGACAAACTCAATTTGACAAAAACCTGGATTAAATTCTTCATACAGGGGAACCAAAGACACCACACAAACTTCCACCAAAGCTCAAGACTGCCTTATTCCCATTCTATTACACCAGCAAAATACTTTCTTAACAAGAAATGGCTTTGTACTGAAATGATAAGCAATTTCAAACAAATCAAGAGGTCAAAGGTTTGACTGCAAGGTAGATGACTGCAAGGAGATTCCCATAGGCTCTCATTACATATACCTCATGTTAAGACTACACATGAGAGCTCCCAATGAGAATCCAAAGTTTATGGGGTTCAGGCAGTTTAATGTCTCAACACTCCAACAAACTTCCAACACACATGATACCTCCATTCCCCTGGTACAAATTCATTTATGTACAAAACATTTCTATGGTAAACCCAGGTTTGTCATTCAAAAACAACAAAGTCATTCAACAATGACCACAGACCAAACAGATGAGGGATGGGGTATAATATGGAGGAAAGATGGTGGGAGGGACATGGTGTCCAGGCAAGGAAAATGGTGCTATCAGGAAAAAATGAATGCAGGCAGTCATACGTGCCACATCAGCAAATTTCGACCATGGGGCCAGCAACACCACTAGCATATGGCATGACTGCAATGCATAATAATGGACATCTACACATAAACCAGCATAACAACTTGCTACCCTTGCAATCTGACAATGAATCTTCACTGAAAATCACTGAGCTTAAAACAATAAGATGCAATCCCAGTTTGGGACAGGCAAAGGTGGACAGGCAAAAACAGCCCACAGAATTTCCTAGACCCAGACGAGTGGAGGTTAGATCCAGAAATCTTCATAAGGCTCACCTCGATGATAAGCAGGAATTGAAGTAGACCCCAGTAAAGTCCAATTCAATGCCTATCACAAAGCATCGTTCACAGACATATCATCCATAAGCATGGAAAACCCATCATCTCCACCAACTGGATCTCTTAAAAATTTATGCATTCCTAAGATTGCCACTACAGACCACAAAAAGATCAAAGATCAAAGCAGAGAAAGATCAAAGGAAGCTAGCCAAAACAGACCGGCCAATACAACCACTGTATCCACTACTACGGAGCATCACTACTCACGCCATGGGCCTCTCAACAAGAGAGAACAGGGCCAAGCAAAATATCCCATCCAGCAGGCAGGCCCAACATTCAAGACAGTTCTCCCCTTAACAGCTTGATACTATCCATGAATAACTTCTAATCTATCTTCCCTCACCCCTCAGCGGATATTAACAGTAGCAACAGCTTCAAACCAGATCAAGCCCACATTTATCTAGCCAAGGAAGGGAGATTTGCATTAAATGATAGAAGTAAGGCATTCATCTGTATCAATATCAGTCACTCCACTCATCCTGAATACATAAGATATAGAATGCTATCTCATATTCTTCTATAAAAATACATGCATCAGCTATTTCAGCTTAGATACAACAGCAATTTCATTGAATAATCCACTGATCCTTGTTAAGGCTCAGATATAGAGGAGAATGACATCATCTAGAATTTCAAGATCAGAACCCTGGTAAGGCCCCCCCTTTGTTACTTTGTCCCTTTGTACTCCACTCATTCCTTGCCCCAGCAGATTCTGTGGACTTACAATCTTACAATTCCTTTTGCTTTCTTTCCTGTTGGCAATTAGCTCAGCTTGAAGTGGTAGCTTGAATTATTACAGGCAATCCTCATACTACCAACTCATTACCTTAGGACTTAGAGAACACGTCTCAACATTAAATTTTATTATCAAGGGGCCAACTTTCTTTCTTAAATCAAGCACTTAAATCAAAGATCCTTTCCAATCCTGAGAACAACTGAAAGACTGTTAAAACCTTGGACACAGAGACAACTTCGGATGGACCTGACAGACTTTTACCCAAAGGACAGAACCTAACCAATTTTTGTAGCCATTCAAACAGAGAGTACAAACTGGAGAATTTCATTCACAACTATTATGTTATTCTTGACATTAATGGATTTAGTTATTCCTCAGATGAAAGAGTGTACCAGCCAAGCTCACTCCACCAGCATTACAGCCACCACACACTCTACAGACTTTCTAAGCTCTACATTACATCAGACATTCTTATTCCTGCTACATGGAGCTCGCATACATTCTCCAAACACTACAACCTTCTCTTTTATAGCCCAGATCCAGAGTAGCTTTGCCAGAGCGCTTCCTGCAGGCTTTGATAGCCTAAACTATCCTTTGGTAGTGCTCCCACCTCCCCAAAGCTAGCTATGGTATTTGACCTTGGTATTCAATGACAGCAGTTGCATTCTTGAAGGACATAGTACAGTGATAAACACTCATAAACCTAGATGTCCGACAGATCACCTCCCCCAGTCGGGCTTTCCCTCCTCTCCCCTCTATTATTGGGTGCACTCCTCTCTTGTTATCCATAGTACATTTAGCTGGTATGGTGTATATATTTGTTGCTTATTTATTTGTCTGAACCCTGTTTTATCTTCCAAATCCCTTAATAAGCTTCCTTCCCTTCCTCCTGCATCACCTGGCATCTGGGACTGAAGAAGATGTGGTCGGCTGCGATGCTTATGTACCCTGCCGCCTGACGTCGATCGAGGGGAATGTGATGCAGGACCAGCCCGTCAGACCACCGAACTGGGTCGGGCGAGGGACCGGCTGAAGAATGCGGGCCATATGTATATGTTGTTATGACATATCTATTGGACATCTACATTTATGGTAGGTACAAAACTGTACTTTTGGTTTCGTCAAGGGCAGATCATATCTACTCAACCTGGTGGACTTCTTTGAGATGGTCACCAAAGCACTGGATGAAGGCAAAATCATTCACATGGCCTACCTTGACCTGGCAAGGCATTTGACACAATACCCCACTCGGGCATTGTTGACAAACTCAAGAGGTTAGGTACAAACCCATATGTCACCTGGTGAATAGCCAACTGGCTGACAGACAGGACCCAGGAAGTTAGAATTGGGGAGTCCACCTCTACAAAGAGGCCAGTCATAAGTGGAGTCCCTCAGGGATCAGTCCTTGGACCGCTCCTTTTGACATTTACATTTCAGAAGTCAAGGCCAATGTTAGTGGTCTCTGGCTGACTGAATGTGCAGATGATTGCAAATTAGGAGCTGTCATTGAATCTCACACTGACACAAATGTTCTCCAGCAGGGACTGACACAGACAACTGGTGGCAGAGCCATGGACTAAAACTAAATGCCAAGAAATGCGTAATAGTAGTCATCTATTCCTGGTAACTATCATATTGAGTTGACCCAGTAGTCAGGGACTTAGGGACACATACATAGTAATCTAGCCTTTGGTCATCACATGTCTACAGTGGTGAGGAAATGATTCTACATTGTTCAACATATAAGCAAAGGTATGGCATCTAAGTCCAGGGAAGTCATTGTTCAACTGTATTTGGCATTCATCAGACCTGTCATTGAGTACAATGCCCCATTTGGTATGTACCTAACCAGGCATATCCAACAATTGGAATATCCACAGAGGTTCCTCACTAAAAGAATACAGGGAGCAATTAGTGCTTCCACTTCCTATGCAGACCACCTCAAGGCCCTATCCCTCTATTCTGTCTCCTACAGGCTTTTGAGGGGGGATCTAGGCCTGGCATACAGGGCATTGTCAGACCCCACTCTGATGGACCTCCTGCATATCCACAAAACAAACAGCACTAGAATTACCCATTCTAAAGACTTAAATCTTGCTTGTGATATAAATATGACCTGCTGCAGAGATAGGTATGTATCCCAGAGACTACCCCCATCTATGGAACAGGCTCCCCAGCCATGTTAAGCAGAATTCCTCCCTAACCCAATTCAAGTGCAGCTTGGACAATTAGATGGGAAACCGAAAATTCATCCCTGGTTTGGCACCTGTGTCTCTAATGGACACAGGTTACATATAAATGGTTCATCTACCAGGCCTATGCTTACACTTATCAAGGGTATCAGAATTTGTCAAAGATTTGGAATGCATGGATAGGCTTAAAAAGGCCCTTGTGGTCATTTGCCTAGTAAACACCTATGAACCATGCATCTATATAAATGCTTGTATAGTACTTTGGTGTAGTTTTGGACATCGGTGCCAGTTCCTGAAGAGGGGGAGGGGGCTGTGAAGCTGTTTATACCATCCCTCAAGAGGTTGTAATCAGCTCTGAAGAAGTTTTTTTGTTTGACCCTAGCTAGAGGGGGGTCAGGGAAGATGATGACTTTGAACGTGACCGCTTTATGGTCAGATCTTACCAGGGAGGATGATACTGTAAGAATGCTGCAGTGTTAACTCATGTTGGTTAATACCAAGTCAAGATATTATCACCTTTTGTGGGGGTATTGACTAGCTGTTCTAAGGTGCTTGCATTGACAAAATCGAGGACTCTGGGCATTTGTGTTCTGGCATGAGTAGTTCTTCCAATCTATGTTTGGTTAGTTAAAGTTGCCAGGATCAGGGAAAAGATTTGAATCTTGATAGATTCGAAGAGGTCCAGATAGGTGAAGTGGGCATTTTGAGTCAAATTTGGGGGCCAGTAGCTAGCTGTGATTTGAATAGGGGTCTTGTCAATTGTGAACTGCACCTGGCGTGTCTCCTGTTTGACCAGCCTGGAAGTGTGTATGTCTATAATATATATTGAAAGTCCACCTCCTTTGACTTTACTGCCCAAATTTCAAACAACACTTTGCAAATACATTTTCAACACACATCTGTACAAGCAGTTTGGTATACACATGACATACAGTTCTAATACATTTGTAACACAAGCCTTTTATATATATCATGTTGATATTCACAAACGACATATAATTATTTACAAAATTCCAGCTAGCTGTACTGGCATTATCTCTCTTCATCACACTTCTTTCCCTCTTTGAAGACTCAATCTAGTTTTTCAAGTGAACCTTGTGAAATGTTGCTTGAGAGGAATGAGCCTATCTGGGAATATATTACCCCATATGGGAGGGTGGCCTAATGGTTAAGGTGTTTGTCTTACAAACACAAGGTGCAGGGTTTGAGTCTCACAAGGGATAATTGGCTAGGCTTAAAATGGCTCGCAAGGGCAGTTAGCTTAGTATGAATCTATGAAAGTATCCGTGTCTTGAGATTCCAACTACCTTGGCATTGCTGACCCCAGTACAGTTCTGTACTTTCATATCATATACCTGCAACCCTAGGCCGCACCACAGTAACTTGAGATTTTGCTGACTGGCTCCCTGTAGCCATAGATCATCCTCAGACTCCTCCTGCCTTCTACTGTAAATGCTTAGCACAAGGGCCTCCCTGTCATGGTAGGGTTTCATCATGTTAACATGGTGCAGTTTGTGCCCCAGGCTTCTGATTAGCAGTTGTAACATGTAGTTAACATCGCTGACTTTCCTTACCACTTTGAAGGGCCCCTCCCAAGCTGCCTACAGCTTGTTGCGTCTGACAGGAATGAGAACCATGACCTGCTTCCCCGCAGCATACTCTTTAGCTCGAGCATTCCTGACATACCAGACCTTTTTCTGCTGTTGGGCTTCTGCCAGGTTCTCCTGGGCCAAGCCCATGAGTTCCCTGAGCCTTGACCTGAGGTTTAGGATCTATGCCACAACAGACTCATGGTGGGATTCACACTCACCTGCCAACTGATCGCGAATCAAATGTACAGGTCCCCTTACCCTATCCCCATACAACAAATCAAAGGGTGAAAAAAAAGTTGATTCCTGGGGTACCTCTCTGTAGGCAAACAACAGATGGGGCAAATATTTGTCCTACTCCCTCTTAAACTGGTCTGCAAATGCCTATAACATGGTCTTTAGTATAGAGTTTAACCTGTCCACAAGACCATTAGTCTGGGGGTGGTCTTTAGGTGCTTCACCCCACCGTGCTTCCACAGACAAGCCAGCATGTCTGACATGAAATTGGCACCTCTGTCAGTCAGTATTTCTTTTGGAAAACCTACCTTGCTGAAAATCTCTAACAAAGCATTTGCCACCTTTTCTGCCTCAATAGAGGACAGGGCCACCACCTCAGGGTATCTGGTACAATAATCTACTATCACTAGGATATACTTCTTCCCTGTGGAACTTGGGTAGTCAGAGGCCCCACGATATCCATAGCTACCCTCTGAGATGGTTCCTCAGTCACAGACAAAGGCATCAAAGGAGCTTTGACCTTGTCTTCTGCCTTGCCTACTTTTTGGCACTGCTCACAGGTCCTGCAGTACCCTATTACATCCCTGGAAATCCCAGGCCAATAAAAGGTCTGCATAACATGTATCTTGGTACGATTTATGCCCACATGACCTGCAAATAGAATGTCATGGGCTTTGACTAGAAGTGCCAGATGGTATGCTTTGGGCACTACCAACTGCTGTATTCTCTCACCCTCTAGCGCTTCCTCAGGGGTCTATTCTTTGTGGAATAACCCTTTGTCCTAGTACACAGAATCCCCTTTTCCTTGAGAATCAGGTGGCTCCCTGGCTACCTCCCTTAAGCTTTTTAACTTAGGGTATGAGAGCTCAGCCTATCTCAACTCTCTCTTTGTTACCCTTCCCAGCTCCTCTTCCACAGGAAGTGTTGTATCCTCTGACAGCTGTGCCTCACTGTCAACCTGGGTACTACTACTCACCTCTGTCCTTGCAGTCACTCTGTCCAAGACAACATCAGTACCCACCAGCAGCTGTAGCTCACCTTCAGTCTCACTGCTACAGGGTAGCTCCCTCCCTGAAGTAGCCACCTCACCAATCTTGGCTTCAAGTGTGCAGTCTGTCTGGGTCCTGCCCAAGCTACCAGACCCACATGCTTGTCTCTAAGCCTTACTGCGTGTAACTGCATGTACACAAGATACTGCATTATCAAAATCATTCCCTGTCAGGACATCTGCAGGGATATCCTCAAACACACCTATTTGCTTGCTTCCTTTGCCACTCTCCCAGTCAATGTGAATCCTAGCCAAAGGTATTTGGAATGGGGTCCCTCCTAAAGCTCTGACTGGTGTAGTCTGCCCAAGCAAGTAGTGCTCCTCTTTAACCACTGCAAGCTTCACAATGGTTAGGTCAGAGGCTGTGTGCCTCTTAGCAGTGGGCTGTTTCCCAACTACTAAGATAGGATATAACCTATTGTGGTAGTTTGGCACCCTTGTCTCCAGGCAACTTACCAATGGCATTCTGTCATTCCCATTTACTGACTCCCCCACCTTTTGTTCCTCACCTTGCTTCCATGGACTTTTTTTATGCTACATGCCCCCACTGGTTACATTTAAAACATTTAACCCTTGATCCTGTCTATGTACCTGAACTAGTGGCTTCCCCTGTTACTGCCGGACTCTGTTGGAGTGGTTCAGGCTGCCCACCATGGGTTCCCTTAGACCCATGTGCACCACTGAATATCCCTTTCCTCTGCAGTGGTGGCCTGCTTGCTAGGTATAGGTCTCAGTTTTTCCCCAACTCATCTGTAGTGCTGCATTCTGTATTTGCCAATCAGATCCTGATGTCCTCAGGCAAAGGGCTAAGGGATTGTTCCCTTACCAAATGTCTGCCACCCTTCAAAAGTAGTGACCTGACACCCACTCACCCAACTATGAAAATAAGTGCTTAACTCAGCAACATAATCACACACTTTCATCTGCCTTGTGTCTATGTTTATGAAACATTTTTCTATAAGCTTCAGGTGTTAACTTAAAACACTCTCATAAACATTTAACTGTAATATAATTTAAGAGATCAGTATCAGACAATTTAGAAACCGCAGTTGCAGCTTTACCATGGACTAAAGAGGTCAGGAAACGTACCCAGAGCCCTCAATCAACATTATACTGTTTACAAGTCCTTTCAAACATATGAATAAAACTATCAAAATTATCACCTTCTGTAAATTGTGGAAGAAATTTACTGACTTTTATTACTTCTGGGCTATGGTTACGCCCTTCCCCATTACCTCCATGACCCTGGCGAACAGTCAGCATTTCTTTTTCATGTTTCCTCTGCCTCTCATTTTCAACTTCAAGATGTCTCAGTCTCTGCTGATTCTAATGCCATCTGTTTCTTCTTCTCTTCAGCCTCCAAATACCACAGTGTCTCTGCTGATTCTAGTTCCAAGTGTTTGGTCTCCAGTTCAAGTCTCCTTAACTCCAGATGGATTTTTAAGTCCTCTTAGGCAAAGTTGAACTATCCATTTCCTGACAGTTGTACATCCCAAGGCCAGTCTGGTTGTCTTCCTGGTTGTTGGTCTGTGATGCAGCTGTTGTTAAGGCTGCAGTAATTTCTCTTTTGGTCAGGTTTGCATACCCCAGTCCTTTGTCCTGGCACATCTCAGCCAACTGATTCCTTGTCAGCTTGCCATAATCCTTTGCGGACACCCTTGCCTGCTCTCCCTGACTTACTAAGCTAACAAAAATAAGTAAAACTATTGTGATATGAAACTCTGAATGTTCACTGTGTGGCTGATTGAGAGTATAAACACCTTTTTAGTGACCACTGTTTACAGGCTAGAGGAGTTCAATATCCACACCACTGAATCCCAATATGTGGATATCACACCACTGTTCACCAGTTGTGATAACCCATCACTGCCAACCAGTAATCAAGGAGCCTCAATCCTCACCCCTGGCAACAATGGAGAATGTTCACTTACAGGATGACAAGTACACTCAGTATTTCCAGATGCAGTTCCTTTAAGAGCACACACAGAGACCACGTGTATCTGGTGTTGATTTCTCCCTCTTTCTCCAGATTTATTTATTTTATTTATTTATTTATTTCAGTTTGATTACCGGGGAAGTCCACTGGGCCAAGAAGTACCCATTTTCAGTGGAGGCCCGGGGAGAAAAGCTCCAAAGACAGTACAATCAAGGTTACATACAGTAATGGATGATAATACAATGTCACAAACAGTTAAGAATATGTGAGATGCAGTAGTAGGCAATACAGTAAGGATTACATAAAATACAATCATAAAAAGTACAATGTCCAAGATGCAGAGTCTACAAAGAAAGAAAGAAAAAAAAATTAAAATTTTTTTTTGCTACATATGTACAGTATTTACATACTTACAGTCAACTGAAAGTCAGCTATAACCATATAGGGGGAACATAGAATGAAATTAAGAGAGTATATAGTAGATTGGTGCTAGAGAATAGAGGTCAAGGTGGAGAAAGTTTCTAGAATTTATAATGGGTGAAAGCAAGGACATTTCCATTTGGATGATAAGTGTAAGAAAAGATGGGTCTTGAAAGAGTCAGAGTTAGGCATGGTCCTAAGAGAAGGCGGGAGGGAGTTCCATTTTGTACCAAGAGAGAAGGAGAGTAGGAGCTGGCCAGCGGGATGCTTAGGTTTGTGAATGGAGATCAGGTTTTGGTGTTCAGATCTCAGAGATCAGTTAGGGATGTAAGGGGGAAGGATGTTAGATAAGGCAGGGCATTTTTCTGGATAAAATATTAATTTGTGAGCTGTAGTTTGTTGGAGATAGTCAACGTAGTTAGGGAGTTCTAACCAGTTTAGAGATTGTAGGGCATGGCAGTGGTGAGTACAGGTTTTGGATTTGGTGGCAAATTTAGAGATCTTATTATAGCAAGCTTTGAGTTTTGAAGTGTTGGAAGCAGAAAGATTAGTTAGAAGTGGGGCACCATAAAGGAGAGAGGGGAGGAGGTAGGTGATGGCTAAGGTATGCCTAGAGGAGTTAGAAAGAAATTGATTATTCCTGTAGAGAATACCTAATTTTTGGTGGGTTTTCTTTATGTTTTGTTGAATGTGGAGATCAAATTTGAGCTGTTCATCAATGGTGATGCCAAGGAGTTTTGCAAAAGGGACCACTTCTATATGAGTGATGGTTAGGCTTAGGACATTGAACGAGTTTTTGTTAAAGGAAGATGCCTTGGTAGGAAGGAAAATTAGTATTTTAGATTTATTGGAGTTAAGGGAGAGATGGTTTTGGTGCATCCACTTTTCAGTAGTGGAGAAAGCTTTTTGAGTTTCGGACAGAAGTTCAGAATGGTTGGAGGCAGAACAAACTAGGGTGGAGTCATCAGCGTATTGGATGACTGTAGTGTCAGGGAGGGCAGTGTGAAGGTTATTTATAAAGATGTTGAAAAGCAGGGGGCCAAGGATGGACCCCTGAGGAACGCCGGTAGGTGTGGGTAAGAAGGAAGAGGTGGAGGCTTTCCATCTGACAGCCTGAGATCTGTCTGAAAGGTAACTGGAGAACCAGGATAGTGTGTTGGGGGAGAGATTAAGGTTGGAGAGATGGAAGAGAAGATGTTTATGGGAGATGGTGTCGAAGGCTTTGGAAAGATCTAGCAGAATAGTTGATACAAGAAGTCTGGTATCTCGGGCTTGATTGACAGTTTCTAGGAAGGATAGTAGGGCAGTTATGGTGCTGTGGCCGGGACGGAAACCATGTTGGGTGGGTGTGAGTAGCTGATTCTGAGTTAAGTTGGGTAAAAGTTGGTGGTGGATGCATTTTTCTAGGATTTTAGATAGCGGGGAGAGTAGGGCAATGGGGCGGAAGTTAGAAATGGAGGTGTTTTGCCTCCTTTGTGAAGAGGAAGAATGTAGGCAGAACGCCAAAGTTTGGGTACGTAAGACTCTTTTAAGGATCGGTTGATCAGGATACTAATCGGGAGAGCAATACCTTCAGCAGCATATTTGAGGAAAGAGGGGGGAATGTTGTCAGGGGCATTAGAGCATGGCTTTAGTTTAGATAAGAGTTTTTTTATATACATTGTGGAAACTGGTTTGAGCTGGAACATGGAGGGATGGCTATTAGGGATGTTGGAGGTGGAGTTGAGGAAGTTGGGAGGATTTTTGTCTGGAAAAGTTTTGGTTAGCTTAGCTATAGAGTCTGTAAAGAAGGTATTAAAGTGAGTGCTCAGTTCCTTGTCAGTTAAATTTGGATCAGGGCAGGGGTTATTTCTTCACCCCGGATGGAGAAGAGAGTTAACAGATTTCCAGAATTGTTTTGGGTTCTTAGTATGGTTGGATTGAAGTTTATTGTAGTAGATTTTTTTGTCTGAGGTGATTAACTTTTTTACTTGGTTTCGGAGTTGGGTGTATTGGAGTCAGGCAGTAGGCAGTTAGTTTTTTGATAAAGTTTCCAGGATTTGTCTCTGAGATGCATGGAATTTTTAGTCTCTTTGGTAAGCCAAGGAGCAGAATTGGCTTTGATTCGCTTGTTTCTTATCGGGGCTTGGGAGTTGAGCGTGTTTAGGAAGATAGAGTTAAAGTGCTCAACAGCGTTGTCAAGGAGGAGAGAGTTTAGGATTTGCCAGTTGATTTGCTTAAAAATGTTAGAGAAAGTTGTGGGGTCGAAGTTGCTAAGGTTACGGGTTTGAATGTAATGATGTTGGTATTGGGAGGAATTAGAAGAGCGATGGATGTATGCAGGGAGATGGTTGCTGAAGGTGTTAGGGGAAGTACCAGAGAGAGATTTTGTTTGGATGGGAGACTAAGATCCAATCTAAGATGGACCCTGGGGGGTGGATTTTGTTAGGACAGGTGGTAGAATGTATTACTTGGGTGAAGTTGTAGAGGTTAATAGCTAGGGAGGGGGTGGGTGTGTTGATTTTATTCCAGTCGATGTTAACATCGCCAAGAATTAAGGTTTCATACTTTATTTCAGATGAGGCCCAGTGAAGAATATTTTCTAGGGTTGAGATATATATATCAGGAAATAATGCAGATGTTTTTATGTTTATTAAGTCGAAGTAGTCCTGCTGTTATTTCAGTGTTTTTTATAATGTGGGGTTGGGATTCCCCAGTAAGACTCTTCACTGGCACAGATACAGAGTTGAGATCTCAGCTGAGTGGTCAAGCTAAGACCTCCAGCAGCCTCTGTGTCCAACCAGTGCTTTGTGTCCCTGTCCAGCTAGCTGACACACACACATTTTGAGGTTTGATTTACACACACACACACACACACACACACACACACACACACACACACACCTGGGAATGGCTGGCACAGGTTTACCATCTATACCCCCTTCTGCCCAGACTATAAGGTAGTTATTACTGACACCACTCCCTCCTTATCAGCTAATTTAAAGCCCTTAACAAAGGGTATCCAATCTTACTGTGCAATATTAATATTAACACAAATGGTAGTTTAACCAAGAGCAAAGCTGTTAGGAGTAACACACAGTGTCACCACATAAATATGCAAGTACTCTCAAAACTTAATATTGCTACACAGATCAGCCACAATGAAAGGTTTGAATATATTTAATAATAAATAATAAAAGAACAAGAAAATACTAAACATATATTCACAGTGACATCAGAGTTCAGAATCACAGGAAATATTTAAAATAACATTGCAGTACAGGATCACACACATAAAGAAACATATCTAAACTAAGCTTCACTATATTCCTAACTGTATCTAAGAGAATTACTATAGCCTAAGAACTTGCTAATAGAGCAAGACAGATGTAGTGAATGGATCTTCTAGTTGTTGTCAGGTCCAAGACAGAATGCAGAATGCTCTGTCCCACTAACAGATTTCACAAAATAATATCTAAAATATTATTGATGGGATAGCTTGCAGAATGACATCACTTCTTGTCATCTGACTCTAGTTCCCAAGCGAAACCCCCACTGCTGGAAGCTGGCAGTATTTAGCATCTACCTATGAAAATACATAAACCTCAGATCTTTGGCAGATGCTGGAAGTCATAAAACAATTGCATTCCTTCATGCTTTCAAGCCTTGTAATTAGTTCACCCTAAAGGCAATACAGAAAGCTCCCTAGTAGAGACATTGTGACTCTTGCTGCATTGAAAACTGAAAGATACCATCATTTATGGCCTAGCCATGAAACATTTTAATTTCAGTTATTTTTCTAAAGTTTGTTGGACTGAGGTTAACCTCCTGTATTTTAGTTTCCATAGTTAAAATGTGTACATTTAAACAGTTGCAATAGTGCATGTACATTTCTGTTCTCTTCCAGTAGGTCACACTGTGGTTACATTTTAAACATCACTTTGCAAATACCTTTTCAACACATGTCTGTACAAACAGTTTGATATACACATGACATACAGTTCTAATACATTTGTAACACAAGCATCTTATATAAATCATGTTGATATTCACAAATGACATATAATTATTTACAAAATTCCAGTTATCTCTGCTGGCACTATCTCCCTTCATCACAGTCCCATTTTGGTCTAGACAAATCTGGTTTCCCTTCCTCTGGCCTCATCTACAGAAGGAACCCTGGATTCTGGAACCATTTCTGGATCCTCTATCACACCCTACAGGGATGCTTCATCCCAAACTTC
Source organism: Protopterus annectens (assembly GCF_019279795.1). Lineage (NCBI taxonomy): Eukaryota > Metazoa > Chordata > Ceratodontiformes > Protopteridae > Protopterus > Protopterus annectens. Next base: position 149,961,459 of record NC_056741.1, on the reverse strand, counting down.
ATAATCTCAAGCTGATGGCTTGGTTCTTCCAATTTCATTGATTGCAAGGCAACCTATGCTCTCCTCCCTGGTTTGTCATATTTTGATGTCCTCCCATAAGTCATCCACTGAAAAACTCGATAGGAGTAAATGGAAGAGGTTTGTAATCTGGGCTCAACAGCATTATGTGGATCCTCTCACAACCACTTTTCAGTCTGTTCTAGAATTTTTAGCCCATCTTTTCAATAATCGAGCTGCTGCTTCTACTATCAAGGTACAGTTAGCAGCCATTTCAAAGTTTCACATTGGGATAGACAACTTACCTGTCATTTCCCACAAACTTTTCAAAGCTTTCTTAAAAGGTACCATATTGTTAAGGCCTCTGCATACGAGTCCTTCTTCCTCTTTGGACCTTAATTTGGTACTAAGTATTATTGTTCAAACACCCTTTGTCTCTCATCTGGTGAGGATAAAACAGACGAACAGCTGCTGTTCTGTTCAAGCAGTTTTATTTTATACAAACATATCAGGATTGAGACTTAGTAACTTAAACTTAGATAAGCTTATAAACAGACTGAGCACCTCACTCATACATGCTCACACTCTGGCTGCTCTCTCAAAATGGCACTGCTGCCTGCATATGCTTTCTGTTTAGATGCACATGCCACACTTGGAAATGCTTCTTAAAGATACAGCACACATACTGTTCTACATCCTTCCACTTTGAGAAATGGCGCATGCATAAATGACAATATTGATTGACATGGAATTGTACAGAAATAATTCTTCGATATGCAATTATACAAAACTATATATAATAAACAACTACATCAAAGCGGGTCTATATTAAATTAATGAAAGCTAGTGTAGTAACAGCGAATACATCTTTCCCGACACATAAACAGCAAACTCTGCAAACCACAAATGGCCATGTCTGCGAATTTTTTCCTAAAAACACTAATCAAGTGGGGGGCTTCACCCCCCCACACCCACCAATATGGGGGGCTGTACCCCCACAACCCCCCTAACTAAATATACCAACTCTGAGATTGCTCTACATTGAGTAAAAGGGCAATTCCCGAGAACGGCCAACTAAATTTTTTCCTGAGGAAAAAATTTGCGGACTTGGCCATTCGCAGTTTGCAGAGTTCCCTGTTTATGTGTCGGGTAAGATGTATTCACTGTTACCAGCTTTCATTAATTTAATATAGACCCCATCGAAGCTGCTGTGTATTTCACACTGGGTCCAGAAATACAACCAAATTGTGTGAAATAGAAATTACAACTAGTTCTAGCTACAGAGACAGTCTTTAATGAATGTTCATCTTTGGGGACATCTGGGACATCATCAGGAATGGAAGTAGGTGATGAGACATGTTCTTCAGTAAGAACAATGTTTGGATTGCTCTGAGAGCTAGAGTCTATATCACAGGTACAATGCTGCGATATCGGTTCTGCAACAGGAAGGAGATGTCTGCAGTTACTCATGTAATCTATACCTCCTGACTCTACGAAGTAGGATCTGGGCTCGGCATATATACCTCTCACTTGACCAATCCGGTCTAAGCCTTTGGCCATTTGTATCTTCACTGTCTCTCCTTTTTTCAATGGATGGAGAGATCTGATCATTTTGTCATAACTGGACTTCTGGAAAGAATGCTTCCTGAATAGTTGGGCTTTGATAGATCTGTTATTTTTGGCTTTAGGCACCAACAAGCTGGAACTAATAGGCAATGTTGTTCTGGTTTGCCTAGATAGAAGTCTCTGAGCAGGTGAGCCAAGTATGTTGTCATGGGGTATATTTCTGAGACTGAGTAAGTTCAAAAAGACATCGGTATTGTCACACTTTGACCTTTTTGACAATTGCTTTGCACTCTCTACTGCACGCTCAGCCAGGCCATTTGACTGTGGGTATTCTGGACTGCTAGTAGTATGAACAAAGTCCCACTGTTTTGCAAATTTCTTAAACAATTGGCTGGTAAACTGGGTACCATTGTCAGAGATAAGTTTATGTGGACTACCATGGACTGAGAAATGACGTTTCATCTTAGTAATAACAGTAGTGGACATTAGGTTAGGTAGCAAATCGATCTCAAACCAGTTTGAATAAGAGTCTACCAACACTAAGTAATGCTGATTGTTCCACTTGAATATGTCAGTGACTACTGTTGACCAAGGTAGTTCATGAATTTGGCTTAGCTGAAGTGGCTCTTTTTGCAAATGCGGTTCAGTACTATTGCATACTGAACAAGAAGAAAGTACTTTATCAATGTCTTTTGCTAGAGACAACCAAAATACTAGTCTTCTCGCCCTTCTTTTGGTAGAATTGGAACCTGGGTGGCCACGATGTAAAATCTGGATACATTCCTGTTGTAAGGAAGTAGGAATGACAACTTTAGGATCTTTGTAAATGATACCATCATCTCATCTCTGTAAGGAAAATAAGGTTGCACTTCAGGTGGTACACAAGATTGCTTTGATGGCCAACCACCATCAATGAAGTGGTCGAGCTTTTGCAATGCTTGATCAGTCTTTGTATGATCTCTGAGCTCATCAAGTCTTGTGGTCAAAAAATTACACACTTCCATAATATCAGAGTCAAACTTCTCTGCATCAAACTGTTCCGTTATATTTCTGGGTGATCTGGATAAGGTATCAGCCAGATGAAGAAGTTTGCCTTTTGTGTAGACCATTTTGAAGTTGTACTTTTGCAGTCTGAACATTGTTCTTTGTAATCTTGCTGGAGCGGTATGCCTAGGTTTCTTTAAAATAGTGACTAGATGTTGATAATCAGTCTCAATCTGAATAGCTTAGCCATAAATGTAATTGTGAAACTTCAAACATGCGAACACAATTGCCAAAAGTTCTTTCTCAATTTTAGCATACTGCATCTCAGTTTGGTTAAGAGTTTGAGATACGTAGGCTACTGGTCTTCCCTCTTGAAGAATAACTGCACCTAGGCCAAACTTTGAAGCATCACAAGAAAGAATTACAGGTTTATTGACATCATAGTATCTTAATGTAGGTGGGGTAGGGTAGCAATTCTCTGCTTGAGGTCATCAAATGCTCTCTGCTGTTGTTCCAGCCATGACCATGCAACATTTTTGAATGTCAGCTCTCTTAAAGGCACTGTCAACTCCTTCAAATATGGTATAAACTTGCCCAAATAGTTAACCATACTAAGAAATGCTCTAGGGCTTGGACATTGTCTGGTGCTGGCATCTCAAGAATGGCTGTTGCTTAGATGGATCAAGTCGTAAGCTAGTACTAGTGAATAAATGACCTGCATATGTAACTTCTGGTAGTCTGAATTTATACTTCAGAGGATTGAGCTTCAAATTCACTTCATGTGCTCTGTCTAGAACTTTCTTGAGGTTTATATCATGCTCTGCTTCACCATTGCCTCTAACCAATAAAACATCTACAATTATGGCACAAGGATAACCTGAAAAAATTGCTCCATTGCATGCTGAAAGACTACTTGCAGAATTAATTCCAAAAGGTATCCTGAGAAATCTGTATCTACCAAACAGAATACTGAATGCAGTCAGTAGTGAAGATATGCAATCAAGCATCACTTGCCAAAATGAACTGTTTGCATGCAGGACAGAAAAAAAACTGTGGCATTTGCCATCAGGGCTGTGACTTCCTCGACTGTACGTATAGGATGATGAGGTCTCTTTAATGCTTTGTTCAAGTCTGTTGGGTAAATGCATATTCTGATTTCATCTGAATTCTTTTTATGAGCAGCTACCATGGAAGATACCCATTCATTTGGTTCTGTAACTGGACAAATTACACCTTGCTGCACTGTTTTATCCATCTGGGCTTTGGCTTTGTTCTGCATAGCTATCAGAACTCTCCTTGTTGGTCTGACAACTAGACTCACCTCTGGGTCTACTTTCATGGAGTACACAACTGGAAGTTTGCCTAACTTGTCATCAAAAACATCAGCATACTCTGACAAAATAGCATCAGTGAAACTGGAACTAAGACATGTGCTAACATGATGGACTTTCTTGTTAAAAGAAAGCAGCTTCTTTCCCAAACTGTCTCTGAGACCAAACAATGGCTGCACAGGACTTCGGACTACATAGAATTGCAAGCTGCAATTGTTCCTAGCCAAATAGCACAAAAGTATTACTGAGCCTTCGGTTTGAATTTCTTCACCTCCATAAGCAATAGGTTTCACACAGTTAGCCAAATTAAGTTGCTCAGCAGCTCTCACCTTAGCAAATGTTTCTGCTGACATCACATTACACTTTGAACCAGTGTCTGTTTTGAGCTCCATGGGATTACCATTGATCAGGACAGTAGAAAACACTTCATTCTTTGCCAGTAAATCTACTGCATTAACCTTTTCACCAACCACTGATACACCATCTACAGAGAAGGTAGGGTTCCAGCTTTCTATATGATCAGCTTGCTTTTGTAAGACTAAGCTTTGCTTGATTTACAAAACTTTTGAAAATGGTTACATTTTTTATACTTCTGATATTGCTGACCAAATGCTAAGCACTTTTCTCTTTTAGACTCATGATTGCCACCACAATTAAGACAATTGACAATAAAACTTGACTTGGGTCTTGCTGACTCACACTTGTACTGCACTGAGCATGTCCATTTTACTGAACTACTCTTAGAACTTCCTGGAAAACTTTCCCTGACACATCTGCAGGGGCTGCAGCTGCCATGTACTTAAGCCTGCTTCTGCTAGCTACATGCTGCATACTGTCTGTGTTTGCTCTGGAGCCTGCTGAAACCATGCTTTTATCAGTTGCAAGCATACTTATGTGCCTTTCTGTGAGTTCATGGATTTGGCAAATCTCAATAGCTTTGCTCAAAGTTAAATTACTGTCACTAAGCAAAATCTTTCTCCCTGGTGCATTAGAAACACAACACACACAAGCCTGTCCATTATCGACTCATCTTTCAAATCACCAGACCTGCACATTTTAACTTTGTTTCTCAAGTCAGTAATGTAAGCTGCAAAAGTTTCTCCTGGCTTTTGGTCTTGTGTATAAAATAAGTGCCTCTCCAATGTAGTATTTGTTTGGGGGTTGCACATTTCTCTAAATGCTTGTTTTACTTTAAACATGCTCGTTTTGCAACTCTGAGGCAACTTTGAACCCCTTAATATACTTTTCTGATAATTTTATTAAATATTGTAATTCCAACCATCTTGTTTAATCAATAATGCATTTTGTGCCTTTCTTTTGATTAATAATACATTTTTGTGCTACTCGTTTAATTAATAATGTATCTGCTGTTGTTAATCTTCATTCATTCCTTACATGTGGGTTCAGAACCGATCCTCAGTTCCGACTCAGCCGTTTTACCAAGCCCGCGCCAGCCAGAAAACTCTCAAGCTAAACCTAACCTATAGTACCCTTCTCCATATTACCTCAGATCTCGTTTGCCGCTTACAAAACAAGACTTGTCAGTTAGTTTTTTTTTTTTATATTTTGAAAATTCTTCAAAAAGAGAAAAATATCTTATTACTAAAGTCGTTCTTTATTCTTGTTGAACCATTTTCTTGGTGCCCTTCAACAATTTCTTTCCTTCTTTCTACCCATCTGGTATTCTTTGTACCATTATTGGTACTTTTTCCCTTTTCTTTACCGATCCGGGTATTTCCCCTTACTATAGTTGTTATTTTCTCTTCTTAAAATAAGGTTTCTTTCCTTTACTGTTGTTTGTTGTTGTTGAAAATCTAATTATGTCGGAGAAGAAAGCGACTACTGGTTTCAAGAAATGTGATAATTGTGATAGGAAAATGCCAAATGTGGACAGTTATGTTTCATGTGTATATTGTTTAGGGGTGCCTCACCTATCAGAGAAACCCCCTTGCGATAATTCTAAGACATTTAGCTCCCATATGCTCGCAGAGCGTAAAAATAAACTTATGCTTGCTGGCTTACTGAAATCTCCCTTTGTAGAGGCACTCCCCTGTAGGCATGATAAGATACTATCACCTCCAGCAGATAATCCCCAATGGTCTTGGAGCCTTACAGTGGATGCTATGGTTGTGGCAGCAGCCACAAGAAAGGAGTTTGCTGTAAAGAGCACTACTGTTCATCCCCCCGAACAGGGAGACTTGGGTGATAGGCTAGGGAAGAGGGTCTTTTCTTCAGCAACCTTTGGTATCAGGTCTATGAATTATTTGGCACATTTTATGCGACTTCAGAGAGACTTAATTTCAGAACTCTCAGAAACGCTAGCAGGAGCAGTATCTGATGAGATGTGAGACAAAGTCACCTCACTACCCTACTACTAGCTTACTACCCTGAAATCCATTTCAAACTCATCTATGAGGTTGATTTCACACTCAACCGAAGGGGCGGCGAGAGCAGCAGGCACTGAGGTCATGGCTAGATGCCACGCGTGGATGCGATTATATGATTTTGCGGACCCTTTCAAGTCTTCCTTCCTTAATGCCCCAATAGAGGCCTCATCTCTGTTTGGCCCTAAGGTTAAGGATACTTTGGTGAGGTGTGAGAAGGACGGTCAGACCTTGTCTGCCATGGGTATCCATTTCTCTACTCCTCAGAGACCCTATTCCAGGAATCAGAGAAGTGGAAAAATGTGGTACAGAAAATCCCAAGGGGCTTTCTATGACACATGGTGAATTCCACCACCCCCGGGCAGCAGAGGGCATAATACAGGTGGAAGATGCCTCTTTAGAGGCAGAGAGGGGTCCACATAACTAGGGATGCAGAGATTCTTTCTCTAGACAGCCCTAACAGTGCTCCTGAGGAATGGCCTGATTGTTTGCCTCTGGAAGCATTTGGGGGTCATTTCTCTCTGCACCACTTTGCTTGGCAAGAAATAAACATGCATTCTTGGGTGCAAACAGTAATTACCAGAGGATATCACATTCCCTTCAATTCAGTGCCAAAGCCAACTAGGTGCATTCCCGACGTTCCACGCAGTCAAAAGGAATTTGTGGCAGTAGAAATTCAAAAGCTGCTTCAAAAAAGAGCCATCCAAGCAGTCCCTCCAGACCAAATAGAATCTGGCTTTTACTCTAGGTTCTTTTTAGTGCCAGAACAAATGGGGTACTGGAGGCCAATTCTAGACCTCAGCATCCTAAAAAGATTTGTCAAACAAGTAAAGTTCTGGATGGTCACGGTACAGTCTATACTCCCTTTTTTGGGAAAAGATGATTGGATGTGCTCTATATATCTTCAGGATGCATATTACCACATAAAAGTGGACAAATGCTCCAGAAGATTTTGTCGCTTTTGGCTGGGAGCCACTCACTACCAATTTCAAGCACTGCCCTTTGGTCTCTCTACAGCACCCAGAGTATTTAGCAAATGCGTGGCAGTGGTGACAGCTCACTTGAAACTGCAAGGATTCCAGTTGTTTCCATATCTGGATGACAGGCTCCTTACTGCCCCAACCAAACATCAACTATTGTCAATGATACATCACACTCAAAAACGTCTAGCTCATCTCGGCATAACTGTGAACAAGAGCAAATGCAAACTTATGCCATCTTGAAGGCTACAATTCATAGGGGCAGAATTCGATACACAAATCTGTTGGGTGTTTATTCCCCCTCACAGGTTACAGAGAGTCAGACTGCAGCTCCAACTGATTCTGAAACAAATGAAAGTTCCAGCCCAGCATTTTTTCAGCTGTTAGAGTCAATAGCAGCATCCATTATGATGATTCCATTAACAACATATAAGGCTTCTCCAGGGGTTGTTGATAACTCAATGGTTCCCCTTAGACCTACCCATGTCTTACAAGATCAGGATAACCAATCAGTGCAAGCAAGATCTTTTGTGGTGGATGAAGCCAGACCAAAATCTATGGAGTTGACCCTTCTCCCCCTCTCATCCCATAGCCATAGTGACCACGGACGCCTCCCTGATTGGGTGGGGGGGCCATTTTCAGGGACAGTCAGTCCAAGGCACTTGGTCACCCTTAGAGGCCAACTTGCATATCAGTGTTCTAGAACTGAGAGCAGTGCTTCTTGTGTTGCAAGCATTCCACTCTGTCCTCCCTTCAGGAATGATTGCTATTCAGTCAGGCAACATGTCCATAGCCTGGTACATAAACAAATGGAGGAAACAGATCCTACCCATTATGTCAAGAGGCCATGAGAATCTGGTAATGGGCGACAGCTTCCAATCGCTTTCTAATAGCAATGCACATTCCCTGAGATTCCAACGTGATTGCAGACAAGTTGAGCAGATGCATTCTCCTGCCTCACGAGTGTTCCCTCAGTCATGCAGTAGCAACAGAGATTTTCAGTCACTGGGACCAGCCTTGCTGTGACCTATTCACTTCCCCTGACAATCACAAATGCAGCAGCTATTTTTCCCTAATCCCCCCACAGGGGGAGTCTCCAAGGGACGCTCTTCTACACGATTGGCCCGAGGGTCTACTCTATGCTTATTCTCCACTCCCTCTGATCCCACAATTCCTGAAAAAGGCTCTTCGGTTGAGAAGCAGAGTAATCCTCATTGCTCCCTACTGGCCTTGCCAAATTTGGTTCCCTTCCCATGGCCTCATCTAATTCATAAACCCTGGATTCTGGATCCAACTCCAGACTTGATATCACATCCACATGGTCTGATTCACCCAAATATAGTGAGCCTCAAGCTGACAGCTTGATTTCTCCACTTCCGCTGAGTTCCAGGCAAAGTAATTTATCCTCTCCAGTCCATCATATACTTCTGGCTTCCCATAAACCATCCACCAGCAGGCTTTACCTTAGTAAATGGAAGTGATTCTCTGTCTCGTGTTGGGGAAAGGGAAATTAATCCCTTCTCAGCACAGGTATCTACAGTTCTAGACTATTTATCTAGCTAACTTGAATCCAGAGCTGCAGCTTCTTCTATCTGAGTCCATCTTTCTGCAATATCCAACTACCATAATGGTTTTGATGGTGGTTCTTTCATTTCTCATCAACTATGTAAAATTTTTCTGAAGAGAGTCCTACATTTCAGGCCTCCTTTGAAACAACCAATTGAGCCATGGGACTTGAACTTGGTCCTACAATCCTTAACCAGTTCCCCTTTGAGCCTGCAGCCAAATGTGATCTGAAATTCTTGTCTTGGAAAACCTTGTTCATGGTCCCCATTACATCAATCAGACATATATCAGAAATACAGGCTTTATGTGTGAAACACCTATATCTAATTTTTCATAAGAATAGGGTATCCCTACAAACAAATCCCTCATTTTACCGAAAGTGATTTCTGATCTAACCATTAACCAAACAATAGATCTGCCAGTTTCCTTTCCAAATTTTTCTAATAAAGGGGAGTATACCTTGCATATGCTCATCTTCCACAGACAACTGCATCTTGGTTCTAAGGTTACCTTATCTAAATGGCTAAGAGACTGCATTACCTACATATGCCATAATAACAAAGTGGCTGTTTCTGCTAGGATTAAAGCACATTCCACAATGTCAGTATCAGCTTCTGTAGCTGTCCATGCTAAGGCTTCCATGGATGACATTTGCACAGCAGCAACATGGGCCTCTTCTCATCCTTATATCACACATTACAAATTGGACATGGTCTCCAGGGGAAGAGCTGCCTTTGGCTTAATGGTACTCAGGAACATTCTCCCATAAGGTCTCCCAGGAAACAAGGTAGTTAGGGACTCTGTCCCACATGTAAGGAATGAATAAAGATTAACAACATCAGATAAAGAAGTTATAACTTATCATAATGTTCCATCTGTGTTGTTAATCTTCATTCATTCATTACAATCCCCCCACCATCCCCCTCCTAAGACTCTTGGAGGTTCGTTTATGGTCCTTTATTCCTGCTAAGGAACTTGCTCAGAGAAAGCCTCCGGTTTCTTTTTCTATAATCTGTTCTGGCGTCTGGGCAAACTCGATCTGAGGTAATATGGAGAAGGGCACTATGGGTAAGGCTTAGTTCGAGAGTTTTCTGGCCGGAGTGGGCTTGGTAAAATGTCCAAGTCCCACATGTAATGAATGAATGAAGATCAACAACACAGATGGAACGTTATGGTAAGACAACCTTTTTTTTATGTGCCCTTTGAATGCTCCATATGGTTCTTTTTATAAAATAAATAATTTGTCTACATTTTGGTTACCTGTAGCTCTATTCTGGCCCTTTTTTGCACCCAGTCTGCTCACCATGCCTTCACCGTTAGTTCTGCACCTTGTGGCTTGAAGAAACAGTCTTCTGTATCCTGGTTCTGATACCATGCCACTTGTTTGATTAGGATAAAACAGACAGAAATTAGTGGGTTCTCTTCAAGCAGCTTTATTATATACAAACACATCAGGATTGAAACTTAGTAACTTAAACTTAGATAAGCTTATAAACAGACTGACTACCACACTTGTACATGTTCACACTCTGGCTGCTGTCTCAAATGGCACTGCTGCCTGCACGTGCTTGCTATTTATATGCATGTGCTACACTTGGAAATACTTCTTAAAGATACAGCACACACACTGTTCTACACTCTTCAAACCTCTAGCCACTTGTGATATTAAGTTCCTATCTTGGAAAACTGTTTTCCTAGTGGCTATCATGCTGGTGAAGAGGATATCAGAAATTCAGGCACTATCTTTCCAGTCTACTTATTCGGTCTTTCATAAAGACAGAGTCTCTGCGTACCAACACCTCCATTCTGCCTAAAGTTGTTTCACAAACAAATGTTTATCAGACTATACATTTGCCGGTTTTCTTCCCTAATTTCAGTAATAAGGGTGAATATGTCCTGCACTTATTGAATGTTCATAGACAGCTATGTTTTTATTTACATAGTACTAAAGAGATTAATAATGTAAGTCAATTGTTTATTGCTTTTGCAGGCCCTAGAAAAGATCTACCAGTTTCCAAGGTTACTATGTCAAAATGGCTTTCTTATTGCATTTTCTTCATTTATTCCTCAAAGGGCATGAAACCTTTCAAATCCATTTGACCTCACTCTACCAGGGTGATGGCCACATATGCAGTTTTTCAGACAAATGCTTCCATGGATGATATTTGTGGAACAGCCACATGGGGAACCATCATACTTTTATATCTCATTACAAGTTGGATTTTGTCTCCAGGGGAAGACCCTCCTTTGGTTTGATGGTTCTGAGGAACATTCCTATGTGAGTTCACCTGGGGCAAAGGTAGCTAGGAACTCGGTCCCATTTGTGAGGATGAGATGAAAATTTGACAATATCAGATAAAGAAGTTATGTATTCACCATAACATTCCATATCTGTTGTAGATTTTTCATCTTTCCTCACATTCCCTCCCTCCAACCCCCTTCCTTGGGGTTCCTGGTTGAACGGGAAGAGAATTTCAGTTCTTAGATTGTTTTTTCCTATACTCCAGAATTGGTCTCTTTGAAAACTAAAATTCTTTCTTCTATGGTAATAGGTTCATAGGTTCGTAGGTAGGTACCGGGCTATCTGCCTGAAGGTATATATTAGCCCAGCCACGTTGTGCGGTATTCACCGCCCCTTTGGTTAGTTCCCTAGGCCCTTGATCTAGCAGCTAGTACCCTTGGCCCCTATCTAGTAGAGCTGTTGGTATGATCCCTGGTGTGAACTTCCTGTTACCCATCCACTCGTCAAGGTTCCTCTTGAAGAGTGATAATGAGGGGCTCTGTCTTATGTAGATCGGGACCTTGTTCCATAGCAAGGGAAGTCTTTGTGAAGGGAATCTATCCCTCCAGCATGTTCTATTCATTGTTGTGCTGAGTTTTATATCCCTAGAGCGTGTAGCTCGAGTAGATTTGGTTTTGCTAAGATGGAGCATGTTTAACAGTTCTGGGTTGGACATGGCTCTGTATGTTAGACAGAAATCGCCTCTGAGAAGGTGGTATGCAACAGAGAAAAGCCTTAGTTTTTTCAATCATGCTGCATTGGGCAACTGTTTGAGGCCAGTAATCCTCTTAGTGAGGTACCTCTGTGGTCTCTTCAGCTGCTGGAGATGCCTGGCCAGGTACATTCCAATTGTACTCAATAATGGGTCTGATGAGGGAAGAGTAGAGGGGCACCACTACATCCTTAGATCTTGGTGCAAGCCCTTTCGTGATCAGATGGGTCACATAGAAGGATTTTCTAACCACCTTGGCAACATGGTTATCAAAGGAAAGCTGACTATCTACTTGGGTCCCTAGATCTCTTATTACTTCTTCAGATTTCAGGGGGTTACCTCCTATGTTTTTAGCATTTAGCTTGAGACCATGGCTTTGACACCATGCATCAGTCTCATTAAGGCCCTTATGGAGGATATCCATGTCAGCTGGAGACTCTATTATTGCACCCAGTTTGCAGTTGTCCACAGACTTGGTCAGCCACAGCCCTTCAGTGCTTGTCTGTACTTCTGAGAAGTATATGGATCTTTACTATATTTCTACAGAGTATGGGTATTCCAGAACATCTCTCCTTTCCCAAATTCCAGATTATCTTTCCTCTCCATAGTTTCTCTGTTTGTATTCTTTCTTCATTTGTTAAAAATCTTGTGTCTACACCACTCCAGAATCCTTATTCTTCTTACTATATTCTTAATGCTATTCATATTTACAGAAATCACTGTAAAATTTTTATTTTCCATTTTTGTTAGAGTCAAGCTGCCTCCCAAAGGTGAAAATCAAATACCTTATCCATTTTACCAACTCCCAAGTCATTAGCTGCATATCTTCTTTTTCATCCATTTCCTTTCTTTTTTTATTTTGTACTTATCTCTTTACATTTCCTTTTTCTTTTACCCTTTTATCAATATAATTCTTTATTTTCTTTTAATACCTCTCAATTTATTTCTTATTCATCACTTATTTCAGAACCTTCTTCTATGTCCTCTTTTTTATTTTTTTCTCATCTTTCTTCTGTTTCTACTACTGCTAAAATGACTTCTATGTCTTCTCTTGGTTCATTTTATTCTCTTTCTTCTTTTCCCTTTTCCTTACTCTTCTTTTCCTTTTTGCAATATATCCATAAATGTCCAATTTTGTTACATTTATAACATTTCAATTCACATTTTTGCATCATGTCCAATTTCCCTACAAATATAACATTTTCTTTTATCACAGTTACTTATCATAGGGCCTCCTTTTCCACAAAAAACATGTTTTGGGGTTCCCCAGTATTTTACAACACCCCTATCCCCCTCCACCATTACCATGCTTGATATAGGTATAATTTTTTTCTTTCAATTTTTAATAGAATATTACAGTCTCATCCACCAGTCCATAAACCCCTTTTATCATAAACATTTGCAATTTCCAGGACTTCTTTACATAAATTTTCAAAGGTCCTTTCAAATTCTCTCTTTCCACTTCTGCTTGAAACTGCACATGAATTTTCTTTTTTGTTTCCCTGTTAAATGATTTTATAACTTAAAGATTCCATGGGTTACAGTTTCTTTTCTTGATATTCTCCAAGAAAATTTTCCATTGACAAAAAGTCTCAAATATAATGTCACAAAATGTCTCATTCTGAAAAACAATCGATTGACTCACAAAACTGAAGATAAAAGTGTAACTTTTAATATAAAAATCCAAAATGTGACACTGCAATGGCTAAGCGCTTTCATCCCTTCTACATTCAGGACTTCATCAGAACCCATGGTTGTTAATTAAACAGAGCTTTAAATAATGTTCCTACCACAGCTCCTGGATTCTTCATATATTCTTAAAGTCACAGTTGATAAATACTAGCCCTATCTGCATAAAACATATTTTTTAAAAATAAGAAATGATAAATTAAAACACAGAAATCAGGAAAACGCCTTCACAGACTGTTGTATCATCCTCTTGAAGCCCTATATTTTAGCTCACTTGTAATCGAAATAGAGTCGTTAGTTACAGTTGTGACTGATTTGGATTTGGCATCTGCATGGTTCGGTTTGGGTTTATTTACAAAATGTCTCTTTGTTAATAAGAATAAACACTCATACCTCATGTGCTTTCACACTCAAAGGAGCTATTAAATTGTCCCACACTTAATACATGTCGATTTCTTTGTCTTCTGTACTTTGATTCCTTACCCTGTACTTCTGTTTTTCATTTTCTTCTGCCCTCTTTTCAGCTACTCCTCTTTTACCTTCTTTTACTTTCTCTGCATATGTTTTCTTTTCCACCTCACCACTATTTTTCAGGATTATCTATGCATCCTCCTTTTTTATTTGCTCTATAACGTCCCCCAAGAAAACACCTCCTTCATTTTCTGGCTCACTCTGAATCACCATTTCTTTAAGTAAATCATCCTACAACCCTCCCAACTGGAGGGATGTAATTATATATCCATCATTTGCCAACTCATCTCCATTAAACAGATTTCTTTGAAACATCTCCTCAGAATCCTCCACACATTCTCTGGTCTTGATACTTGCTTTTTCCTCCATTCCTTTCACCACTCCATTATCTCCTTCTCTCTTCATCTGTATACCTGTTTCTACAGGCCGCCTCTGTGCCTGGAACAGAAACAGGAAGTGCTCCTTCAAAATGGGTTTTACTCGCAACAATGACAAGTAGGGAAGTTCGCTGATGCCCTGGCCAAATTTCCCCTAGTAGTATAAATACTACCTCAGGCTTGCCCTGAAAAGAGGCTGCTAGCCTAGCGGGACTAACCTAGTCAATAAATAATAAAACAAATAAATAAATAAATCCATAAATATACTTCAGAATGAGTATACCAGTATTCTTTCTCTACCTGCCACCCCTCCTTCCCCTTTTTCTGAAAATATGTCTATAAACTATGTACAGTCCACTTTGGCAGCAGATTGTTTCAGAATATTGGTGTTGAGTGGATCAAGAGAGTTACTGTTGGAACTAGGTCCAAAATACCTGCTGTTAGGGAGTTCCCTCCCACCCTTTGAATGAAACATAGTTTTTTTCCTCTGGATCTTCATCACTTATTCACCCTAAGAGTCATAACAGTGGTGCAATTAAGTCAAAGTGTAAAGACTTCTGTTCCAGAATGTTTCTCCTACCAAAGGAAGAGTCTTCTTGGGGACCAGATCTAGAGCTTTTCTTTCTAAATTTGTATGTGGCATCCTTAAAGTCAAGATGTTGACCTTTCAGAATCTATTGCCTCTCATTCCCTAATGAAGTTTTTGGTAACATTAGATTTAAAAGATGCATACCAGCACATTTCTGTAGCCAAAGGCTTCAGGAAATTTCTCAGATTTTCTGTGTCTGAGTCACATTATCAGTTCTCTGCATTTCTCTTTGGGTTATCTACAGTTCCAAGAGTGTAAACAAAGTGCCTAGCTCCAGCCATATCTCATTGCAGACCTTCTCATCTTTGCAGAGTTATTTCCCAGATGTCAAGAGTCATTGCAATACATTTATTCCCTTCTGACCAATCTGGGGATCCAGATAAATGTTCAGAAATCCTCCTTGATGTCTTCACATTGGATTGTTTGTCTGGATTGTCTCTTACACGCCTTTCAGCAAAAGGCTTTTTTGAAACAGAAGGAGGATTTTTATCTGGAAACTTTTTTGAGCTTTCCAAATCAGTATGAGACCTCCAATAGAAACTATTTCAGGAATGTAGGGTTCATAGTTTCTATGATTCTCATGATTTCTGTCACCAGGCTACACATGAGAAAGATGCAATGGTTTCCAAAAATCACATGGCTCCAACATTTACAGTATCTCCTCTGGAATTTCAGGTTCTATTATTGGGTTTTGTCAAAATGGAACTGCACTGGTAAGGACTACACAACAAAGTAAATCTAGGTCTCCCCTTTTCTCCTGTACCTCCAAGCCAACCTGTAACTACAGACACCTTAGATTTCAATGGGAGGGGCACTTTTTATGGGGTTAAAGGTGCAAGACCTGTGGAACTCCTTAGACAGGCCTAAGCACATCCGTCTGAAGGAGATGTGGGCTGTAATTCATGTCTTAAAATGTCATCATCTATGGTCCTGTGGACCTTTTTAAGTGATTACGCCCCCCACATCTCCTGCTTCTTAAATATACCAACTCCACAATCACACTACAGTGAAGAGAATGGTAAAGTTCCCATTCTGCACTGTATGGCAATCTCCATTCACAACGTTTGCTCTTTCGAAACTTCCATCCTCTGGTCTTCACTGATCAGAGGTTCAAAAGTCGATCGAATGAAGGGAATCCATAACAACATATCTGATGTATAATCTAAGCAACATCATATAAATTATTCATTTCCTGCCTTCTCTTAAACCTTATTCCTCCTCCAAACCATTTTTCTGCATGCCATTTGATCCTTGATATTTCTGACTGAGTAGTCTGTAGATAATTTTGCCAGATAATTACACTCCCAAAACATAGTTTCATAGTTTCATAGTAGTGTACTAGGCTATCTGCCCGGGGGCATTTATAAGCCTAGCCAACAGTGATGTGGCTTTACGCCACCCCATACTATATAGTTGCGCCTCTATGTTCTCAGTTACCTCTTTCTTCCCCATCACACCTCCAGCATTTGCCATCTACCTGAGAAAAAAATATTTGTAGTCTTCTTGAGGCATAAAAACATCTATACAAACACTTCCAGGCAAAAATCCTAAATCTTCTAGACCTTCTTGCATATTTTGGAGCCATACATATGTCATCCCATTGCTTTTTGTGAATTGCATATGAGATGTCTCTTCCCAGTCTTTTCTGACCTCTTCTGATTGATTCCTATAGTTATTGCGTGATATTTTTATGCCCTACTAATTATCCCTTTTTAACAGCAGCTTCTGTTCTAGATTCAGTTAAATACTCAACCAGTGCAAGTCTTTAATTTGGGATTCTGCCATTCTTTTCTGTTTGTCTGTATTCTGCTCTCAATCCCTGACAGAGAAGGCAATCACTAGACTGCAATCCAAATGTCTTATTGGCCTCTTCCCATTCTGTTACCTTTCTTTCTTTAATTATTTGTTCCCATTACCTTGGTTCCTTTGCCGGTTTCTTCCAGTAAATTCCAGCCCCCTCTTTTCTGTTCTATGTACCCCTAATTGTAGTCATCCCTATTGGCAGAATCTCCTTTCTCCATTCCCATGTTGTCTTAGCTGTTAGTGTACTTTCTGCTACTTCATGAATATAATAATCTGTATGACTGTTGTTATTCTGTTTAACTCATTCACTCCAATGGAGATCAGGAGGTTTGCACTGTAACTTCTAATGGGCAGAGCTTAAGCCTTTTGACAGAATCAAAGTATGTCCTCACATTTCAAACAAATGTTCATATCTCTGGAACCATAGGGGTTAAGAAAGAAGTATAAATGGCAAACGCTTCAGCACAAACTTATTTTATTTTGTTAGTATTATTTAGGTTCTAGGTCTTAAACTGAATTTTATAAGTCACAGTAAACACAGTAACTCTTACATTTGTAATATCTTGTAAACAACCTACAATATCTCAGCAACCACTCAAGTTACACACATACTGTCAGCAACATTTTATTCACCTAGCTGAGAGCTTTCATATGAGGCTAAGGAGTAATGTCTGTGTTACTTGGTTGTTGAGATATTTAGAAAAATGTGAAAATTGTATCTATATAAATTAATATCATAAAACAACAGTTAATATCT
This sequence comes from Protopterus annectens, assembly GCF_019279795.1. Classification (NCBI taxonomy): domain Eukaryota; kingdom Metazoa; phylum Chordata; order Ceratodontiformes; family Protopteridae; genus Protopterus; species Protopterus annectens. Next base: position 149,943,972 of record NC_056741.1, on the reverse strand, counting down.
CTTTACCTGCACTAGACAGAGGTCAAATATTAAAGCAGTTGAGTTTGCCATCATATAAGCTTTAAGATGAAATCTTTTAAAACCTTGTACATAATATGGTTTTGGAATTATTGATGCAAATATGAACAAGCAGTATCTGATGCCTGGAGGTGTCAGTAGGAGTTAACTGCAGATGCACCTGTAGGTGTCACTTGGATGTAATGAGTTTGGATCAGCATCCAAAATCCCATTCTAACCTTAATTCTTGAATTACCCCCTTGCTTCACCATCATCCCTTCCCACTTAGAATTGTAGCTTTCTGTTTCTGTTATGCACAAGAGCCTTAACTGTTTAGCTCTGAAATATCCCTTCACATCAGGTAATCCAAAACCTCCTTGTTCTGTTGGGAAGATCAGCTTATCCATCTTGACTCTTGCCCTGTTTCCCTACAAAATAAAATCCTTCAGCTCTTTATTAATTATTCGTAGGTTCGTAGGTTAGTACTAGGCTAACTGTCCTTGTGAGCCATGTTAAGCCTAGCCAATTATCCCTTGGGAGATTCAAACCCTGTACCTTGTGTTTGTAAGGCAAACACCTTAACCATTAGGCCTTCTTTTCATTTCAGCAGGGTGCACTGTTGATACATTTCAACACAAGCAAAGCTTGCAAATACATTTTCAGCATAAGCATCTTGTATAAATCAGTTTGATATTCAAAGGACATATCCTTCTTTACAAAACTCCAGCTGGCTGTACTGGCACTTGCCCATATCATCACATCTCTTCCCCCTCTCCTGAAGACTAAAGCTAGTTTTTCAAGTGACCTTTAAGAAACTTGGCTTGAGAGAAATGGGCCTACCTGGGAATATGTTACATGTTACCCTATTCCCTGTCTTCAGATCCTGTCAGTCAGGAATATAGTGAAGCTTGGTTTAGAGAGTGTTTTTCTTTATTTGTATGAGTCTGTCCAGCAGTGTTAATTTCAACATTTTCTCTGATTTAAACTCTGTAGTTTACTGTAAATATATATTCAATATTTTCATGTTCTTTTAATATTTATTATTAAATATATTTAAAACTTTTATTGTGGCTGGCCCTTGTAGAAAGTATCTAGCATATGAGAGTACTTATATTTATTTGTTGACACTGTGTGGGCCACTCCAGAAGGCCTAGCCATCTTTGTGAGCTACTACCATTTAGAGTAGTATCAATAGTACACAGTATGACTGGACAAGCTTTGTTAAGGGCCTTAGAGTAGCTGATCATGTAGTGTCTGGTGGTGGTAGTCTGGGCAGAAGGGGGCATAGCTAGCAACCTGTGCCAGCCTTTCCTAGGTGTGTGTGTGTGTGAAAAATCTTAAAGTGTGTGTATGTCAGCTACTTGGGGCAGGGACACAAAGCAGTGGGTTTACAGAGAGGGTGCTGGAGGTCTTGGCATGGGCACTCAGCTGAGGACCTGACCCTACAGCTGTACAAGTGGGTAGTCTTATTGGGGATGTGGAGGGAAACAGATATAGAGACATACAGACCCTGGGCTGAGTGTGTTGCCTGTGTGCTCTTAAGGGAAATTGTACTTGTTACAGCGAGTTCTGCATCAGGAAATACTGAATGTATCCATTTGTATTCCAAGTGCACTTCCCTCTCCAGTGTCATTGGTGAGTATTTAGGCTTCTTGATTACTGGCTGACCATGGGGACATCACGTATTGGTGCCCATCACATATTGGTAGCAGTGGTGAGCATTGCACTGTGTATAATACTAGAGGAGCTAATAACATTTTTACTGCTTGTATCTTACTATCCATATCCATAGACAAGAGCTTCCATTTTCTCAGTTTTTGTATTATCATTTGTTTAGTCTCTTCTCACATATCCTTAGCTGCCATAACCAAATCCTTTTTGATCTATACTCCTAAATATTTCATTTTAGCATGTCCCCATAAATATAGATATTGCTGGACCAATTAATGTGTGGTTACTTAGTTTATAGCTAAGGACTGTGTTTTATCTTCTTTAATTTTATAACCAGAAAAAAACGTGGAATTGTCTCAGAATATTCCACAACACTGAGATGTTCTTTTCAGATTCCATCCAGTACAAAATAATATTGTCTGCAAATAATGCCAACTTTTCTTGAACACCTTACTTATTATATCCTTGTATTTCTGGGTCCCTTGTTTTCTTTGCCAGTGGTTCTAAATATAATGCAAATAACAAAGGGGAAGGAGGACACTTCTCCTTGATTTCTCTCTTCAGAAACAACTTAGAGAAGAACCCTTCCACTTTGATTTTTGCCACCGATCCCTCATATGTCATTATAATTGACTTTATTATTGTATCAGGAAGTGCAAATACATCCATTACCCCTGCTCATAAAATCCCATCTTACTCTGTCGAATGCTTTCTCTGTATCAATACATTGATTTTCTTATATTCTGTTTCCCTCTGGATCATTATTTTTCTATAAGTGTTGTCAAATGTTTGCCACCCCTACACAAAACTACATTGGTCCATATCTATCAATATTGGCATCACCTTTACCATTCTTTTAGCCATTTTAGACATAAACACTTTATAATTATGGTTTAGAACAGTTTGGGCCTAAATAAAGACAGATCAGATGGGTCTTTACAGTCTTTAGGTATTAAAACCACCACAGCTTTTTTCTAGGATGTTTGTACCTCCCCCCTTTTAAAATAAAAAAAGTCCTGCTTGTTATAACTTTCTTCCTGCCTAACTCCCAGACTTCCACTGGAATACCATCTCTTCCTGGAGACTTTCCTCAAGATTGGTTATGCATCATCATTTTTATCTCATCTCTTCCTATTTTAACTGTTAGTTGTTGAGCCTCATCTACCTCTATCCTGGGCATATTTAAGTCTTCCATAAATATTTTCATGTGCGCTTTTTTTTTATTTTCCCACTTCTCTGCTTTATACAAATTTTCTTAACATTTCTGAAATATCTCTAATATCCCTACAGGATCTCTGGTTATTATTCCTGCTATAGGGTTTCTAAGTTTGGCAGTAATCTTTTCCACTTTCTGTTGTCTTAGTCATGCCAGCAATTGTTATGCTCTGGGGTTATTATCAAAAACATTTGCTTAACAGCAGTCTTTCTAAACTCATGCATATTATCCAGGTACTCCCGTATTTTTTGTTTAGCATTCTGCATTTGCTTATCTTTTGTTCTGTGAGATTCCCCTTATTGCATAATACTTTAACCGTTGTCAATCCCTCTAAATAATCCTTATTACTTCTTAATCAGATCTCTTTTTCTTTTATTTCTACCCTATTTTAAACTGCACTTTTATTTTATCCCATTTGCCAGCTATAATTTCTGGAGTACTTTCTATCTTTCCTAACAATTCCTGGATAATTTTCACTACCCATTCCTTAAATTCCTCTCTTTTAAACAGGTAGATGGGGAAGTACCAGTTTTTCACCTTTAATTCATTACCCTACATTTTTATCTTTGTAATTATACTGGTGCATGATCTAAAATAGCTACTGCTTATGTATCAAAGTTCTCAATCAAACAGATATGTTCCTGTGAAATATTATTTCTATTAAGTTTAGATCAGTTATTGTAACTTGGAGAATAATATGTTCTTGATACTGAATACAAGTCTTTCATACCAAATATTTTCATAATTTCTTTCAGAAATCTACCCTGTTTTGTTATATTTTCCCTTCCAGATACATCCTCATTGTTGCAAATCAAATTCCAGTCCACATATATAATATTCCCTGCTAAAAGCTGATTATTTCCCCCAAATTTTTTTAAAGCTACAAAATAACAGTTTTAGGTGGAATATAATAACATGCCAGTGTAATCTTCATTCCTTGCCAGTAACCCCTTATTACCTGAAATCTGCCAATATTATCTTTTTTTTCTTCTTCTATCACCGCTGAAGCTCCTCTGGCAGTTAATATAAGTACTCCTACTTTCATTTGTCTCTGATATTCTAAGGAATTTCCAACCTGAAATATTTTATTTATCAAATTCACACACTCACTTCTTTAAATATGTGACTCCTGTAGCATTGCTATTTGCACTCTGCATTTCTTAAAATAATTAAGTATGTTTTCCTTTTTTGTCTATATCTGTAAGACCATTGACATTCCAAGATAAGATGGAAAGAATCACCATTATGGGAAGAAGACATTATTCATACCTATTATATATGGCAACTTTATCTTATGTCTAATTCCAGCTTTAATGATTCATGCACCCATTAATGTTTGGCAGGTTAGTCCTTTATACATGTTTTATCATCAGCATTGGAACCTTTATATTATTTTACGAGACTTCTTGTTTTAATAAAAACCCTCAAACCAGAAAGCAAACACACCCCCAGAATACCCCAGAACATAACTATGTACATCCTCAAATAGTGAAGTTTAAGTCTCCTTATAGGAATATATGTGCCAAATAGACAGCTGCTAACACAGGTCCTTGTTAATCTGAAACTGAGGTTATTCATGGTAAGACGCATGTTATTCCCTCTGCTTCTGCTTACACTAATTGGTGTCTTTTCTTCTTTATCCCCTCTTGCCCAGATGTGAAAACTACTTGCATACTTTCAGAAATCATTAATGTTTAGCCATGAAGAAACCAGTGTTCTATCTTATATTGCCCTATTATAAGCTTGCCTCCATGGAAAAATAAGATAAAAAAATAAGCAAAGTCCCCTGTTGCAGCCTGAAAGTCAAGCTAAAACATTTATTGCTAAAGGAAAAGTTCTTTATATTCAGTGTTCTCATGTTTACTTATTTCCACATAAAATTTGTTATTAGACAAAGCCAAGGGTCTTAATCCAGACATTTACCTATGCAGAAGTAAGATAAAACATATCACCTCTACATATATTATGATCTGTGTACTTTTACACCCAACTCAACAAATCAAGATTACACCCTATTAACGTAAACATGTTTTTGTCTAGCTTTTTTCTTTTTCAGCACTGTAATGCCTACATTTCTAAATACCAAAAAGAAGAGAACAGAAGATGAAGGATAAAAGGCACCTGTTTACTTTAATAGTTTTATCACATGCAAGAACAATTAAAATACTTAACTATAAAATATGCAATTTATATTGTGAAACATTTCATAGAAATAACTGATGACAAAAATGTTTTAAATACAGTTACGCTTTTCCTTCCTCCTCCACTCAGAGTTCTTTGAAACATTAATGACAAGCAGTGAGTCAAATAACTTTCAGTTTCAGACAAGTTTAAAAAAGTCAACAGAAGTCCACTATTTCCACTTATTCTTGTACAACCATACTGTATTTCATAAATGTGATTAATGCTATGCAGTCTCACATTTATTCACTAATTTCTATGTTGCTTTTTTCTGTTGATCTCCATGTCCCAACTCTAGATTCTGGTTCAATTCCACAATGCTCCTGATTCTTCTGGTCACCTTCTGTGGTTTTCTCTGTCTCACAAGCATTTTCATGTAGAACAATGGAAAAGGTTTCACTGGCAAAGTCTATCTGTGTGATTTATTATCAGTAGAATGAGAAGCAGAGTCCCCTTCTGATTGATGGCTCATTTATTGTTGGACAAAACTTTGCATTTCCTCCTTAACCTATTCTACATCAAAGAATGAATTTGATCCCCCAGGAAAAATATTCTGAAGGCAGCTGGACATAGCAGCTTGAGCCTCACACCTGCCTCTTAATGTTCTCTGATTACTGGCAAAAATTTTCTCTTCTGCCTGGTGTACAATGAATAATCATTTTCCACAAACACTTAATATTTTGCCCTTTTACCAGTGTTTTGTCAGGACCAATTCTTTCTGCTGGTAGATTTGTATCTTTACTAATAAAGGTATTGGCTGCTTTTTCACAGCATATTTGAAGCATGCACATGGAGTTCCCATTCAATTAACAGTTCCTGCTGTGGAATACCAGTCTGGTTGCGTACTTGAGCCTTCCTAAAATTAATACAGTCTGTTCCTTCTAGTTTCTCTGGTACAGCAGAAAATCTTAGATTTTCCTGATATGCTGTGTCCTCTAATTCTGCCATTTTGTTTTGAAATGTCTCTTCTTCAGCAGTCCCATGCTCAGCTAGCCTCTTCTTCATTTCAACTTCTGTTTTTAGCAGCTTTGTCAACTGATCTGAAGATCTGTTTAAAGTGCCTTACATTTTTTCCAGTTTTTATTATTTGAGTCAATATACTTATTCAGTGTTTCATTTATTTTAATCAGCTGTGAGCACATTTGATAAATTTTCCTCTAGATTACTGTAATCCATGTCTTGCACCAGAGTTGGAGCTTGAACTGCTTTTTGCTGTACAGCTGCAACATTCTTCCCAGTCAGTGTTTACTGTCTGTCTTTTGTAGTTGATTTTCTTTCAGGCTCTCATTGTTTCTTCTTTGCAGGCATTCAGGCAGTATACTTACCAGCCAGTAACTGAATTTTACTCAAACTGAGGGTATATCAGGTTGCAGTTTCTCATTTTCTTTTATGACACTGGGAGAGATGAACTCAAGATGTTGATCAGTCCGTGTGCAGCCATCTTGAAAGTCCTTGCTTGAAGTATAATCTTAATAGCATTGTTGGTAGTTTTCTTTTTCCTTACTGTTATTTTTAATTAGAGTATTTTTTGTTGGATTACAATGTTGGATAAAACAGTTTGTTTCAAGAAATGTGTGGCTTGTAGCCACAAAATACCTGTTTCTGACTCACGCCTTAAATGTGTGTGCTGTTTAGTCACAGCACATCTAGATGAGGACTCTTTCATTTGCACAGCCTTTGATCATTAGGCTGTAATTGAATGACAGAACAAAATAGTCCTAAAAGGGTTGTTACCTCCAGGAGAATCTTCTTTGGCATCTGCATCTGGAGCACCTCCAGGAGAACCTTGTTTGGTATCTGCATCTGGATCATCCCCCTCTGAGAAGAAGTCTTCAGAGATGCACAAGGAGGACAAGAGTGAAAGGCCTAAAGAAAAGAACAGGGAGACAAGAAAGTGATTCCCTTGACCAATCTTTTTATTATCATTGGCACTGAATGCTAAAATCACCAAATCATCTGAGCCTTTAACCACCCTGGATCTGACTTTGGAACGATCTAAGACTCCTCCCTTACCAGAGCTGAGGTTTTCCCTGGAACTGATCTCTGCCTGACTAGGTCCCCCCTTCCTCCAAGATCGACTAATGCAACAGATTTGCAGACCTCCGTCCTCATCATCATTCCTTGCATCCCTTAGATCTACCAGAATCCTGACAGAAGCTGATCTGGATAGAATGATGAGGAAGTTTTCCAGGACACAAATTCAGTTAGGAGTTCTCCCTGCTCTGACTCCCATTGGACCTTTGAACTTTGGATGTGTCCATTGCCTATGGCGTCTTCTACTCCTATCCATCCTCCAGTTTCAGGGACACTGGATCTGAGGTTTCCTGGGCTGTCTGTGTTGGATCCAAAGTTATGGTCTTCTTTGACTCCAGCATCCCCTCTGATCCAACATCCTTCTGTCTCCTCAGAATCAGATGGATCTCTGACCCAAAGCTTTGGCTCTGAGTCTGGAGGCAAGAGTTCAGCTGTAATCTATCCCTTCCTATTGGGGCATTGGCATTAGATAGCTTGTCTCTGGCTTTGGTCTCAAAATAAGGTTGAGTTGGTTTCCTTTGTCAACCTGGTGCAGTAGGTACAGCTCCTACCACAGTGTCTCTGGGTTCCACCTCCGCCTCTGCCTTTGAGGCAGTAGAGAGAGTTCTCTCCAAAACAGGAGACTGGACATCCCTCCCTCTCTCTGCTGCAACTGCTCCTAAAATCATTGCCCTGGGTCCCGACCTTACTCAGTCTATCCCAGTGGGACAGCTGGCTCACACAAGCCTTCATACGGTCCTCATTCACAGCTCCCATCAGTCTTCAGAACCCTGTCTGGAACATAGCCCCATTTAGGCTCCTTAGAAGCATAGGAGTAAGAGCAGGCATGTGCACTGTACCCAGGAGTCCTTGACAGAACATCAGTGAAAGGGAAGGGGTCCCCCAAATTGCCACTTGAGGATGTCTTATTTGGGGAGATCCTCAAACTTTTGAGGCAAAATGGAGGTTGGTTTTCAGAAGCCCCTTCTCAGGAAGAATCCATTTTTCTCAATGTTTTTTGTGCTGACTCCGCTACTTCTTTGGTGGTTCATCCAGCTGATGAAATGATAGATCTGATCTCTCACTGGTCATGGATCCACAGAAAACCCAATAAATACCTCATTGACCTTAAAGACCAAGCTGACTGGAGCAAAGACCCAACAGTGGATGCCATGGTAGTAGCAGCTGCCATAAAGAAAGAGCTTGTCTCTCCATCCCTCAAATAGAAAATTCAGGGCTCTGGACAGATTTGGGAAGCAAGTACATTGTTAAACTACCTTTGCTCTAAGGTTGCTGACAAAGTTGGCACATATGACTAGATTTCAGAGAGACTTGACAAGGAGCTCTCCAAGTCTTTCTCTGGGTCCATATCTGAGGAAGACAGGAAGACATTGGATTCTCAACTGGTTACCCTTCAATCCCTATGAGACTCTTCCAGGCAACTAATTTCCAGTGCATAAGGAAGTTGTTCCAGTAGCTGCAGGTACAGACAATACTTTAAGGAGACATACCTGGATGTGTTTGTGTGATTTTGTTGATACCTTTAAGATGTCTGTTATCAGTGCCCCATTTGGTGGCTCTACCATGTTCAACCCTAAGGTCAATGATTCTTCAGAAGTGAGCAAAAGGGGAAAACTTTTTCTGCTGTAGGGATATGCCCCCCCCCCCCCCAAGATCGTTCTCTAAAAGCCAGAAAGGGATAAAAACCTGTGGTTCCAAAAGTCCCAGGGTTTTTTCAGGACTCTTCTAGAGAATAATCCCCCAAGAGGCAGTGTGCAGTACTCTAACATCACATTCAGGGCAAATGAGGCCCAGAAAAATCAAAGCTTAAAGGGTCCTTTCCCTGATAGGCCTTACCATTGCACCTGAATGATTGCCCAACTATTGCATTCTGGAGGCAGTCGGGGTGCACTTGTCTGTTCCTCCAGAAGTCTGGACAACATCCATCACCAAAGATATCTGGATACAGACAGTTGTAAACAGAGGTTATTACATTCCCTTTTTTCCCCACCTCCACCAGTAAAGAAACTCTCAAATGTTCCACCCTCTCAAAGAAAAGCAGCAACATTAGAAATAGAAAAGCTGCTGAGAAAGTGAGTCATCCAAGAGGTCATTTGAGACCAGAAAGGATTCAGAACATATTTGAGATTCTTATTGGTGTCAAAAAAGAAAGAGGACATCAGACCAATTTTGGACCTTAGACATCAGAATCAGTATGCCAAACACTTAGAGCTTCAGATAGTCATGATACAGTCCATCCTTCCTCTTCTGAGGAAAAATGTGCTGAATAGATCTTCAGGATGAGTTCTACCACATCAAAATGGACAGTCATTTTCAGTTTGGAGCCCTGCCCTCTTGCATCACCACAGTCCTTTAGGTGTTCACCAGATGCATGGCAGTGGTTGCAGCTCATCTCAGACTGCAGTGGTTCTGGATGTTCCCCTATTTAAATGGCTGGCTCCTCACTAGTTTTACCAGGCTTGTTCTAGATCATGCCAGAAAATATTTTCTCCAGCTTTGCTTCAATCCAAGCATTACAGAAAACCATGACAAATCTCACTTCTACCCAGTACAGACACTGGCATTCATAGGAGCTCATTTGGACACAATGGCCCAGATAGCAAGATTATCAAAGAACAGGCCAAGGGTGGGCCAAGGAGTATCAAAAGTCACCTTAGCTAGATGGTTGACTATCTACATTTCCCATGTTTACAAAAACAAAGGGTTAACTCTAACAAGGTCACTAAAGGCACATTTGACAAGGTCTCTTTCTGCCTCTTCAGCCTTCTTTTCTAGGGCCTCAATTGATGACATTTGTGCTGCTGCCACATGGTGCTTTTCAGGAATAGGGTAATTTTGATTCTTCATTCTGTTGGAACATCCTTTCATGAGACTACCCTTGGAGCAAAGTAGTTTACAGACTGTGTCCCATACATTGAGGAATGGATGGAAAAGACAAAATCAGATACAAAAGTTATGTACTCACCATAACAGCAGATCTGTGTTTGTTTCCATCCTTCCTCAACTTCCCTCCTTCCTTTCCCCCTTCCATTCTTGGAAGTGTTTTCTTCTTTTGGCATCTGGTATAACTATATGGTTTGCGTTATGATACTGGACTTAATACTCTTGCAGCTCAAGAGCAGGTTTCCTTCAATCCATCACTAGGTCTTATTCCAACTTCTCTGTAGTGATGGATATTCATTTTTATATAATTTATCTGTCTCTAAGGGAATTGTATACAAACTCAACCTGAAATAATGTTGTGGGCAGCAGAGGATTGTGATTAAGGGGAAGAGCCTGAGCTACAAATCCTAAGTCTAGAAAAAGTGGCCAAAGTTGGATCCAAGGTCAGATCCGTCACCCATACGTTGAGGAAGGATGGAAAAAAGCAACACAGATCTATCATTCTGGTGAGTACATAAATTTAGATCTGATGTTGTTAATCTTCATTCATTCCTTACTAATGGGTAATCAGTTCCATCCTCAGAACTGAGTCAGCCTTATACCAAGCTCACGCCAGTCAAAAAACTCTAGAGCTAAGCTTTAACCCACAATGCCCTTCCCTGTGTTACCTCAGATCTCATTTGCTGCACTGCCGTAAACCTGTGTCAAGCCAGCTCTCCAGCTAAGTATTTGAAATTATTTTCAATTTATTTGTCTATCTTATCTACCCTTTTCTATTTCATTAGTTTACCCACTTTCTTTTTATAGTTGTACTATTGTTGTTACAGTTTATCCTTACTGCTAGGTCTTTTAAATTTACCATCTTTGGTAAACACCTTCCTTTTACTCTTGTGGTAACTCTCTCAATACCATTGTTGGTATTTCCCTTCCCTTTCCCTTTTCCTTTTCTTCTTTAAAAAAAAAAAAAAAACTTTTTGGCTATCCTTTCTTGGTATTTCTTAATACTTATTATTGACTTGGGTAGTTGTGGTATTTTCTGGTACCATGTCAGAGAAAAAAGGAGCCTCTGGCTTTAAGCAATGTGATCAGTGTGGCAGGAAAATGCCGAATTCGGACACTCATGACACCTGTGTATATTGTCTGGGTGTCCCCCATTTGTCTGTTCAGCCCCGTTGCACTATTTGTAAGGGTTTCAGCTCCAGAACTTTAAATAAAAGAAAAAATAAATTAATACTGAAGGGTCTCCTCCAGACATCCTTTTCAGAGGTGATCTGTGGGTCAGAGGGCTCATAACCTCCAAGTAAAGAGAGCAAGAAAAGACCTCACTCGGTTCCTACATCACTGGCCACTAACATGATATAGGAACCAAAACAAAAACTACAAAAATTGTCAGTGTCAGCAGCAAAATTAACCTCTATGGCACTGTTATCTACTATGGTTCTGATTACAGTACCGTCTCAAAAAACTGTGTCTTTGGCACTGATTACCATGGCACCGATTGTGTCTTTGGCTCCGAGCAAACAAAACTTAGTGGTACCTATCTCGGAACCATTACATACGCTACCAACCCTACCAACGACACCAGCATTGACCTTAGTTACAGCATCAGGATTCTCTATAGAAAAGGCACATGAAACTTCTATACCTTTTTATCATAAGGCCAGACTCCACTTCAGGAATTTCTACTAGATCGACCAGGAGTGTTTTGGAGCTAGATGTGGTGTATCTTGTGGATCAGCTGCTGAAGGTGAGGGGAATTTCTACACCTTCCAAACCTCCCCTCCCTGTGGGAGTTGGGAGTTTGTCTCCACGGACTCCAGCATACTCTCCTCCTCTGCCCAGGTATCGAAGCCCCTGGACCCAATGCCATCTTCAACTTCCATCCCTGCGGTTCCACTGGTAGACCTTACTGTGGTTCCAGAGCTGACCCTTTGGTCTTTGATTCAGTTGGAACTGAGCCTTTCTCAGGATTGCGACTGGACCGTGGGCTCCTCAGTTCCTAGCATGGCACCAATTTTTTCTATGGCTCTGTCTATGATTCTGGGGATCCTAACAGTACCAAGTCCTCTTGAGACTCCATTTTTGGCAGTTGGTGGGCTGGAACAGGCTGTGACCCTGGTTCCAAGGTTGTCCCACTTGGTTCTGGGCTCCCATCTGTATTCAGGCGGATCGGCTTTTCAGGTGATGGAGAGTGTCCTTTCCTTTGTAGGCAAGCCGATTACATCAGAGCATCAGCTATGTTTCTTCCCTGAGCAGCAGCTGACACAAGCCACCAATTTAGGACTTCAAGCACAAGAGGCTCAGGATACCCTACCACAGGGCCCCCATCCTGTGGTGTCCTCTTCAGAATATCCCACTGAAGAGGTACCACATAAGAGGACATGCAAAATGAGGCACATAGAGTCTCTCGAGTAATCTTTCACTGAGGACATGGACTTTGATGAAGGGCAGGGATCCCCACGGTCACTCCCTGATGATGTCTCATTTGGAGACATCCTTGAAATACTGAAACAGAGGGGTGATTGGAAGTCCACCAACCCCTCCTCCGAGGAGTCCATGTTCCTGCAGGCTTTTTGTGCTCGACCCTCTACCTCCTGCATGACCTCGCCTGCAGAAGAGCTGATTCAACTCATTGTGCATTGCGCATGGAAGAGTCCTGATACCATTGAACCTATCCCTCATGGCCAGATAAAATCTTATCCCCACCTGAACAACACCCACGTTTGTTTAAGGGTCTCTCAGTAGACGCAATGGTGGTGACAGCAGCCACAAAAAAAGGAACTGGCCGAAGAGAGCCAAACTGTCCACCCCTCAAACAGGGAGTCTTGGGCAGTGGACAGATTGGAAAAGTGAGTCTTTGTATCATCGATCTTCACAGTTAGGTTTTTGAATTACTTGGTATACTTCACAAGGCTTCAGAGAGACCTAGTTACCGAACTCTCTGAAACCCTAGCAGGAGCTGTCTGATGAGGTCCGTGACAAAGTTGCCTCGCAATTAGCTACCCTGGAATCTATATCTAACTCCTCCATGCATCTGATATCTCATGCTACTGAAGGAGCAGTCAGAGCAGTGGGTTCAGGAATTGTCATGCGACATCATGCATGGGTGCGCCTTTGTGACTTTGCAGATTCTTTTAAGTCTTCCTTCTTAAATGCTCCAGTGGAAGCAACTTCCCTTTCTGGCCGTAAAGTCAAAGACACATTGGCCAGTTGTGAGAAGGACGGCAAGACCCTGTCTGCCATGGGTATACGTATTTTAACTCCTCAACATCCATACTGCAGGAACCAGAGGAAAATGTGGCACAAAAAATCACAGGGTCCCTTCCGAGACACACATGGCGAGTATACTCCCCGTGGCACAGGGGGTAACTCATCTGGAAGATGCCCCTACAGGGGCAGAGGGGGGTCTGTGTAATCAAGGCTCCAGATATTCTTTCTCTGGACAACCCTATCAGTGTTCTTGAGGAGCGGCCCGATTGCTTTCTACTGGGAGCAGTCGGAGATGTTTTTCCTTGCACCATTCTGGCTGGCAAATAATAACAACAGACTCATGGGTGCAGTGGATAATAACCAGAGGATATCACGTCCCTTTCAAACTATACCCAAAGTCACCAAAATAAATTCTCAACATTCCACCCAGTCAAAGGGAAATAGCAGCACTGGAAATCCAAAAGCTACTTTAAAATAGTCATCCAGGCAGTCCCACCAGACCAGATAGGATCCGGATTCTACTCCCAATTCTTTTTTAGTGCCAAAAAAGACAGGGGACTGAAGGCAATCTTAGATCTCAGCATCCTCAATGAATTTGTCAAACAAGAGAAATTCTGAATGGTCACAATTCAGTCTATCCTTCCTTTCTTGAAAAAAGATGATTAGATGTGCTCAGTAGATCTTCAGGATGCGTATTATCGTATAACAGTGGCCAAATGCTCCAAAAGATTCCTTCACTTCTGGCTAGCAGCCAATCATTTCCAATTTCGTGTACTGCCTTTCATACTGTCTACAGCCTCCAGTGTTTTCACCAAGTGCATGGCAGTAGTAACATCTCACATGAGACTACTAGGATTGCAGGTGTTTCCATGTCTAGATAATTGGCTCCTCACCACCCCACCAAGTATCTACTGGATATAGCATTAAGCTTCACCCTCAGACTGGCAGTCTCTCTAAGGATCTACATAAATTTGGGAAAGTGCAGCCTGATCCCCTTTCAATCACTAGAATTCATGGGGCAATTTTCAACACAAACCTCTGCCTTGTTTCTCTACCACAACACAGACTGCACAGGATAAGGTCCCAAATCTGAGTAGTACTCTGTCAGAACCTGGTCCCAGCTGCAACAGTTCTTCATCTCCTGGGTTCCATGGCAGCATCAATTACGATAGTGCCCTTAGAAAGACATCACATGAGAATCCTCCAATGGCTCCTCCTGACACAATGGTATAGGTTCATAGTTCATAGGTTCATAGGTTCATACTAGGCTATCTGCCCGAGGACATTTACAAGCCTAGCCAGAGTGTGTTTGGCTTTCGCCACCCTTCTTAGATTAGTTGACTGTGCCTCTGTATAGTAGGTCACAGAAGATAGCCCATTTAAGGTTAGTTTACCATGCCTCTGTCTAGCAGTGATACAGAAGAGATCCCAGGAGTACATTTACGATCTCCCATCCAAACGTCAAGATTCTTCTTGAAGAGGGTCATTGAGGGGCTCTGTCTGACATGGGTTGGGATTTTGTTCCAGAGTGAGGGGAGCCTCTGGGATATGAATCTGTCCCTCCAGCATGTTCTCTTTATTTCTGTGCTGAGGTTTAAGTCACTGGAGTGTGTAGTTCTGATGGATTTGAATTTCTTGAGGTGGAGCATGTCCATTCATTCTGGGTTGGACATGGCTTTATACGTCAGGCACAGATCGCCTCTGAGTAGGCGGTAAGCAACTGAGTAGAGCTGGAGTTTCTTTAGCCTAACTGCGTAGGGCATCTGTTTGAGTCCCTTGATCCTCTTGGTGAGGTACTTTTGGGGTCTTTCTAGTTGTAGCAGGTGTCGGGTAAGGTACATCCCAAATGGGGCATTATATTCAATTATGGGCCTGATGAATGATGAGTAGAGGGGCACAATGACCTCTCTTGATCTAGATGTGAACCCCTTCGTGATAAGGTGGGCTATATAGAATGTCTTTCTAACCACTTTGGCAATGTGATTGTCAAAGGAGAGATTGCAATCTACTTGGGTCCCCAAATCCCTAATTACTTCTTCCGTACTTAATGTATTACCACCTATGTGGTAATTTGAGGGCACTTTGTTTTTCCCAAAGGGGATGACTATGCACTTTTTGGCATTTAGCTTTAGGCCATGGCTCTGGCACCAGTTATCCATCTCTGTGAGACCTTTTTGGAGGATGCTTGTGTCAGCCGGTGAGTCGATTATAGCCCCCAGTTTGCAGTCATCTGCAAACTTTGTCAGCCATAGTCTTCCTGTGTTAGCCTGTACCTCAGAGAAATATATACCGAACAAGAGAGGTCCCAGGACTGAGCCTTGTCGGACGCCACTTGTAACTGGATTAGAGTCTGACATGGCACCTGCAATTCTGACCATGTGGGTTCTATCCCTAAGCCAGTTTGCAACCCATCTTGTGACATAGGGGTTGATATTTAAGCTGGTGAGCTTATTTATGATGCCCAAGTGGGGTATTGTGTCGATGGCTTTTGCAAGGTCAAGGTAGGCTGTCTGGACTACCTTCCGTTCCTCTATGGCCTTGGTGACTGTTTCAAAGAAATTGACCAGGTTCAAGAGGCAAGATCGGCCCTTAACAAAGCTGACTTGGGTAGGATCCAGTGTTTAGAGGTTCCCAATGTCTTTGTTTATGAGTTCCATGATGATACGCTCCATAGCTTTGCAGACCAGGCTAGTTAGGCTTATAAGGCGATAGTTTCCTGGGTCCATTGTGGCACCACCTTTATGGAGTGGGACCACTGTTGCTCTACGCCATTCTTTGGGTACATATCCTGTTGTAAGGCTGATACTGAACAGTGATTTTAAGTGAGGGTTCAGGTCTTCTTGGAGCTCATGTAAAACTCAGCCCGGGACACCATCCGGTCCCATTGATGCTGTGTTTTTTGCTTTGGAGAGGGCAGCTCTCACCTGTGCATCTGTGATGTCAGGGAGTCTACACTCTGTTGGGATAGTCATTTGCTCATTTGGGGGGGGGGGGAGAAGTTTGCACTGAGCCTGTCTGCCAGGATGTTGGCAATGCCTGTGGGTTCAGTGTATTTTCTGTCATTTTGCACTAACTCAGAGCATATCTGGGAGTTTCCACCCAGGTTTCTGACATAACTAAAGAAACCCTTGTGATTATCTTTAGCATCTTGTGCAATTTTTCTTTCGAAGCTAGCCTTTGATGATTTTATGAGGGATCATAGTTTCTTGCTAGTACTGATCAGAGTTGCCTTCCCTTCAGGGATTTTGCTCTATCATGTAATAGCTTCCTCCTTCTGTTGTACAGCTTATTTATGGCTGGGGTCCACCAGACAGGTCTCCTACCTTTGGAGGAGTATGTCTTGGTTTTATTTGGGATAGCACGATCCATGCATTCCTGTAGGTATCCATAGAATGCGTTTGTAAAGGATTCTGCGGTTCGGGCCGTATTTTCCACTGGCCCTGGGGCTTTGAAGGATTCCACCTTGGTTTTGAGAAGTGGGAAGTTTGCTTTTGAGAAGTTTTTGACCATGGTTTCCTTTGCTGGGGGTGGGGATGGGATATGGATGTCCATAGTGATTAATTTATGGTCAGATCTTACCAATGAGGGGTATACCTCTGGTATGGAACATAGAGTCCCCATGTTGGTGATGATCAGGTCCAATATGTTTTCCCCTCTTGTGGGAGTGGTGACCAGTTGTTCCATAGCATTTGAGTTTATAAATGCTAGGAACTGTTGGGCTAGGGTGTTGGGGCTTGAGTAGTGCTCCCAGTCTATGTTTGGGTAGTTAATATCACCCAATATAATGATGTTTGGAGAGACCTTCATATTCTCCAGTGTCTTCAGGAAAGCTGAGTGGGGTTCCTGAGTTTGGGAGGGTGGTCTGTAGCAGGCTACAAACTGGAAGGCAGTTCTGCCCACTGTTAGTTGCACATGGATGGTCTCAGATGCTTTGTGCAGTGCCACTAGCCTGGAGGTATGGGTATCTTTGATGAATATGGATACTCCCCCTCCTCTTGTGGTTTGGTCCGAGTTTTGAGGCCAAAAAGCATGGTATGAGGTATAGCCTGGTAGTGCTAGGGTGCTCTCGGGAGCCTTGAGCCAGGTTTCTGTTACTGCACAGATATCGATATTCTCCATACTGAGGAGAACCTCGAGTGCGTGCATCTTGAGGTTTAGACTTCTGGCGTTGAGCAGCATTACCCTTAGTTTCTTTTTCCTTGTGTTGTCTAAGGAGATGGGTTTGTCTTTTGAGCCTTGCCTAAAAAAGGCACTATGGGGGTGGCAAGAGCCTTGGCCAGTATTCGAAAACCCAGGGGTGACAGGTGCAAACTGTCCCTAGCGAAGCAACATGGCTTGTCAAGCATGTCATCCCAGGCTAACAGACACTGGATTCCCTTTGAGTGACACCAGTACTTTAGCCAATTGTTGAAATTGATCATTTTGTCTTTATACTGTGGTATCATTCTTGGTGAGGGTAAGATGATACTCAAGGTCAGGGTCATACCGGCCTGGGCCACATGATCAGAGAGCTCCTCTATGTCTCTTTTCATGTAATCCAGGGAGGTACGTCTCAGGTCATTCACACCAGCATGGATAATGAAGGAGTCATATTTGTACTTGCTTTGGAGTGACCTGAGTGCTTGTGTTATGTGGCGGATCCTGGCACCCGACAGGCAGCTTTCAGCGACCTTCTCCTTGTTCGGCCTGGTGAGAGGGACGTCAGTGTGTCTGACAATAGAGTCACCTATTACAAGTCTGTTAGGTGTGTTGTTTAGCCTTAAGGGCTGTGACTGTGTGGCACACTGACTTTGTGAACTATGTGATACGTGGGTATTGTTGTGGGGTAGCAGTTGCTTGGATGTCTGCTTCGGGGGTCTCTGTTGCTTGGGCAGATTTTTATTTAGAGCCTCTGAGTATGTTTTTGTGTGTTTATGTGTTTGGTTTGCTGCTGTGATAGGTCTATTTGAGACTGGATTTGTGGTGTGTGTGATTACCTTCTCCTCCAGACTGACTGTGCCAGTACTATGTTGAGAGAGCTCAGCCTCCAGTTTGGCTATATAGTTGCATCTCTCACACATATTTGAGCTTGTTGGGAAGAGGAGAGGGTGGTCTGTGTACATAAGGCAGTTGTAACATTGCCTCAAGATTCCCATATTCACCAGCTGGACTGGAGAGTAAACCTGAAACTGACTTTTGGACATGCCAGAATTGTATAAGGAATTACTTTTTGACTTGATCAAAAAGGACCAATAGGGAGCCAAGTACTTAAAGGGAGTATAAGAGGCTGTAGTGCTTTAGTTTATTAGTGCTTACTTATAAGACACTTATCCTAGCTACTGCTGGGTTTTAGAAGGAAAATAGAGTGCTTACTTTGAGATTTGGAACAGTTCTAAGGGAAAAAGTGAAGAGCAGACTTTATGGAGCCGGGAATAGTTTAAACCTGATTAAGCGGCACTACCCGATGCTGCGCCATGCGCAAAAGTGGGTTTTAAGAGAGGGGGTTCAAGGAGTTTGGAATTGACCCAAAATGGCCAATAAAACTACAGTTTCTAGGCAGTAACCACTCCCACAATTTTCAAATACGGATGACTCAAGCATGCAAAAAAGTCTTAATGTGGTGGATGAAGCCAGAAGATCAACTATGGAGTCACCTTTTCTGTCCACACCTTTCCAAGGCCGCTGTGACCACGGACGCTTCCCTAATAGAGTGGGAGGAGCTTTAACTAGGAAAGACGGTCCAAGGTACTTGGTCAGACATAGAAGCCCACCTGCATTTCAGTGTCCTAGAACTGAGGGTGGTGTTCCTAGTGTTGCAGGCATTTCAAGACGTCCTTCCCTCAAGGACAATTGCTATTCAGTCAGACAACATTTCAGTAGTCTGGTACATCAACAAACAAGGAGGAACCAAGTCCTGCCCACTCTGTTGAGAAGTCGTGAGAATTTGGCAATGGGCGATTGCTTCCAAATGCATTCTGATTGCAATGCATATTACCAGGAGTTCCAACATGATTGCAGACAAACGGAGCAGATGTATCCTACTGACTCATGAATTGTCCCTCAATTCTATGATGGCGGCGAAAATCTTCAATCACTGGGGCCAGCCTTGCTGCGACCTATTCGCCTCCCCAGCAAACCACAAATCCAAAAGCTACTTTGCCCTAATCCTCCCACAGGGGAGTCCCCAAGGGATGCTCTGATCTGCAATTGTTCCACAGGACTTCTGTATGCCTTCCCACCCTTTCCTCTGAGTTCCTATTTCATCTGAAAAGCAGAGTAATCTTCATTGCACCTTATTGACCATGACAAGATTGGTTCCCCTTCCTTTGGCCTCATCTATTATATCAGCCATGGATTCTGGATACAACTCCAGACCTGATCTCTCACCCACAGGGGTTGACTTACCCAAACATCTCCACTCTCAAGCTGACAACTTGGTACCTTCACTTCCAGTAATCATCAGGCAGAATGACCTTACATTCCCAGTGTGGAATATTCTTCTGGCTTCACATAAACACATAAACCATCCACTAGGAAAATCTACCTTAGCAAATGGAAAAGGTTCCTTATTTGGTCACGGCAGAAACAAATAGACCCTTGTTCAGCTCCATTACCTATGATCTTTGACTATTTATCAAACCTTCTTCACTCAGGAGCAGCACCTTCAACCATCTGAGTACCCTTAGCTGCTATTTCTAACTACCATAATGGCTTCCATGATTCATCACTGATCTCACACTGTCTCTGCAAAACCTTTTTAAAAGGCGTTCTGCACATCAGACCACCCTTAAGGGAACCCATCGAATTTTGGAGCCTAACACTGATATTGCAATCCCTAACACGGTCACCCTTCGAACCCGCATCCTCTTGCAATTTAAAGTTCCTATCTTGGAAGTCATTATTTCTGGTGGCAATTACTTCAGCCAGACATATATCAGAACTTCAAGCCCTGTGTATTAAATGCCCTTACATGGTTTTTCATAAAGACAAAGTATCACTTTGGACTAATCCTTCCTTTCTGCCCAAAGTTATTTCTGAATTGACAATTAACCAGGCAATTGACCTTCCAGTCTTCTTTCCCAACTATTCCAACAGGGGAGAGTAATGTCTTCATTTACTAGACGTACATAGACAACTCCATTTCTACCTGGATAGAATGAAGACACTACGTAAATCAGACCAATTATTTGTATCCTATTCAGGTCCAAAATTGAGTCACCCATTCTCAAAGGTAACATTGTCCAAATTGTTGAGAAATCACATCTCCTTGATTTACCAAAGAAATAAAATTGCTCTACCAGGTAAAATCAAAGCACTTTCCAGCGGATCAGTAGCAACTTCAGTTGCCTTTCATGCAAAAACTTCCTTGAATGAGATTCGTGCAGCCGCTACTTGGTCTACCCCTCACACCTTTATCACTCATTACAAATTGGACTTGGCCTCCAAGGGAAAAGCTTCCTTTGGTTCAATGGTACTCAGGAACATCCTTCCATAAGAGCCTCCTGGGACTGAAGCTAGCTAGGGACTCTGTCCCATCAGTAAGGAATGAATGAAGATTAACATCATCAGATAAAGAAGTTATGTTCTTACCATAACGTTCTGTGTTGTTGATCTTCATTCATTCATTACTTCCCACCCGCCTTCCCCCTCCAAAGCCTCCTGGGGGATCAGACTGGGTCCTATGCCCACCTTAGGGTTTCTGCCTAGAGACAGCCTCTGCTTTACTTATTATAGGCAAACTAGATCTGAGGTAACATGGGGAAGGGCATTGTGGGTAAAAGCTTAGCTCGATAGTTTTTTTTAGCTGGCGCTAGCTTGGTATAAGGCTGACTTCAATCCGAGGACAGAGACGATTACCCATCAGTAATAGGTTCATAGGCCCTAGGGCCTATATAAGGCTAGCCAAAAAGGTACCCTGGCTTTTGCCACCCAAGAAAATTTTTTTCCTATGCCCCTGTCGAGCAGAGCCACAGAGGTGATTCCCGTGGTGAATTTCCTATTTTTCATCCAATCATCAAGATTTTTCTTGAAGAGTGCTATTGAGGAGCTTTGTTTGATATAGATAGGTAGTTAGTTCCAGAGTAATGTAAGTCTCTGGGACAGGAATCTATCCCTCCAGCATGTTTTGTTTATTGTGGTGACAAGGTTTAGTCCAGATACAGATTTGCTGTATCCAGGACTGTTTGTAAGCTTCTGAGCCCCCGAAGCCTTTCTGTGTTAAAGGGAAGCCTTCTAGCTTATCAGTGGGAGTGGTAAGCACTAGGTAGCCTATCTACCACAAGAGTGGTTTCTGGCCCAGAAATTGTAGTTTATTGGTCATTTGGGCAGTTTTTCCAACTCTTTCAACTTTCTGGTTTAAAAGCCCATGTTTGCGCTTGTTTCCCACCTTTCATGTAACTAGTCTAGTCCAGATACAGATTTGCTGTATCCAGGACTGTTTGTAAGCTTCTGAGTCCCCCAAGCCTTTCTGTGTTAGAGGGAAGCATTCTAGCTTATCAGTGGGAGTGATAAGCACTAGGTAGCCTATCTACCACAAGATCCAAGTACAGATTCTTAGTTTTAGCACTTGAATTTCCTTATTTGTGCTCAGCACTTGTTTAGAACTTGTTGTTAGCACTAAATAAGCTACAAATTGCTACAGCACTCAACCTTCCTCCTTACCTAGAGGAAAACAGTTTTTGTATTTACTTTCCTCACTTGCTTAGAGAAAAATAGCTCTTATACTCACTTTCCTCACTTGTCTAGAGGAAAGTAGTTTTTTATTCAGGTATGTGCAAAGGTCAGCTCCCAGTGTTCTCTCCTGTCTATCTGATGATTCTGGGCAGCTTGAGGCGATGTAGCAATTGCCTCATGTAGACAGACAGCCCTCTCCTCCTACAACCCAACACCACAACCTGTGAGAGATGCACATATCTAGCCAAACTGGAGGTAAGGCTCTCTCCAACCAAGACTGAACTTGACAGTCAAGAGGAGAAGGTGAACACTTGCATCACACCACACTCATCACATAGTCCCACTAAACCTACACCACCAAAATCCACACATAGAAACACAAAAACATTCACGGAGGCTCTCAGTAATAATCTGCTCAAGCAACAGAGACCTCCAAAGCAGAAACGCAAGCAACCTCCACCCCCCCAACACAACCCAAATGACACATAGCCCTCAGACTCAGTGTGCCACTCAACCATAGCCCATAAGGCAAAACAACGTATCCAACACACTAGTCATAGGTGACTCTATAGTCAGGCACACTGATGTCCCACTCACCAGGCTAAACAAGGAGAAGGTTACTGTCAGCTGCCTGTTGGGTGCCAGGATCCACCACATAATCCATGCACTCAGGTCACTCCACAACAAGTACAAATATGACTCTGTCATTGTCCATGTTGGTGTGAATGACCTGAGACGTATCTATCTGGACTTCATGAAGAGAGACATGGAAGAGCTGTCTTATCTTGTAGCCCAAGCAGATATGACCCCAGCCCTGAGTAGCATTCTGCCATCACAGAGAATGATACCGCAGTACAAGACTTCAACAATTGCCTAGGCTTCTGGTGTCATTCTAAGGGGATCCAGTATCTGTTTGCCTGGGACGACATGGTCGACAGACCAAAATGCTTTGCCAGAGATGGCCTGCTCCTGTCACCCCTGGGATTCTGGTTACTGGCTAAGGCTCTTGCCACCCTTATAGTGCCTTTTTTAGGCAAGGTTCAAATGACAAATTCATCACCGTTCCAGGAACAGGCAAGCAAAAACTGAGGGTAATGCTACTCAATGCTAGAAGTCTAAATCTCAAAATACACTCCCTCGAGGCACTCCTTAAAATGGAGAACATTGATATCTGTGCAGTGACTGAGACCTGGTTCAAGGCTTCAGAGAGCACCCCTGCATTACCAGGCTATAACTCATACCACATTTTTCGGCCACCTAACCTGGACCGGAACATCAAAGGCAGAGGTGTGTCCATAGTCATTAAGGATATCCACACCTCCAGGCTAGTTGCTCAGCATAATGCATCCAAGGTTATCCAAGTGCAACTAACTCTGGGCAAAACTGCAATCCAAATTGTAGCTTGCTACAGATCCCCCACCATGCCCCAGGATTCCCACTCCTCTTTTCTTGATATACTGGAAAATATTAGGGTTCAACCAAACACCCTAATAATGGGTGATTTCAACTACCCCACCATTAACTGGGAAAACTACTCATGTACCAACTCCTTCGCTCAACGCTTTCTGGAATTCATAAATTTCAATGCCCTGGATCAACTTATCCACACCCCCACCAGGGGAACAATATCCTAGACCTAGTCATTACCAGCATGAGTGACCGGTGTTCCACACCTGAAGTCAACTCCTCGTTAATTAGATCCAACCATAAGCTAATCACCCTAGATATCCACATCCTGCCCCCACCCCAATTAAGGAAATCACGGTAAAAATTTTCTCCAAAGCCAACTTCATGCTTCTTAAGACAGAAGTGGCAAACTTCATGACCCCCATGCAGATGGACTATACAGTTATGACTGCTGAATCCTACACAGATGCACTCTATAAGCACTTACACAAGTGCATGGATCGTGCTATCCCAAACAGAACCAAGACGCTATCCTCCAAAAAAAAGGAAGATTATCTGGTGGTCCCCTGCCATAAACAAACTCTACAAGAGAAGGAAGAAACTGTTGCAAAAGAGAGTAAAATCCCATGAGTGGAAGAGTTCCCTGGTCAGCCTCAGTAAGAAGCTGAGATCCCTTATAAGATTCTGCAAAGCTAGCTATGAAAACAAAATCTCCACTGACTCTTGGGACAACCACAAAGCAATCTATAGGTATGTCAAGAATCTCAACGGCAAAACCCTTTGCTTTGAGTTACAGCACAACGGCATGAAAATTACAGAACCAAGTGATATTGCCAACGTCCTGGCAGATATGTTCAGTGCTAACTTTACCCCCCTCTCACCCCCTAAAGGGCCTGTAATCTATACAGGAAGAATTCAGAGTCCCTGTAATCACAACTACACAGGTAAAAGCTGCACTCTCTAAAGCCAGAAACACAGTATCCATGGGACCAGATAGCATGCCAGGCTGCGTTTTACACAAACTTCAGAACAGACTGGCTCCCCACCTAAGCACCATGTTCAGTCATAGTCTCTCATCAGGCTATGTGCCCACTGAATGGCGTACAGCAACACTTATCCCACTCCACAAAGGGGGAGCCATCACTTATCCCAGGAACTATCGCCCTATTAGCCTGACAAACCTTGTATGTAAGGCCATGGAACACATCATCATGTAACTCATAAACAAAAACATTGGTAACCTCCAAACTCAGGACCCCACCCAGTTCGGGTTTGTGAAAGGCTGATCATGCCTCCTTTACCTGATCGACTTCTTTGAGGCAGTCACCAAAGCTGTAGACGAGGGTAAGGTGGTTCACACAGCCTATCTTGACCTCACCAGGGCTTTCGACACCACCCCCCATTCTGGAATTATAGCTAAACTCACTAAACTAGGTATAAATCCCTGTATCACAAGATGGGTTGTCAACTGGCTCACTGACAGAACCCACACTGTAAAAGTTGCAGACTCCAAATCTGACTTCAAACCAGTGACAAGTGGAATACCACAGGGTTCAGTCCTTGGACCTCTCCTGTTTGGTATCTACTTCTCTGAAGTACAGGCTAACACAGAAGGCCTTTGGCTAATGAAGTTCGCAGATGACTGCAAACTAGGAGCCATAGTTGAGTCCCCAAATGATGTGGACATCCTATAGAAGGGCCTCACTGAGACAGATGCCTGGTGTCAGAGCCATGGCTTCAAGCTCAATGACAGAAAGTGCATTGTCATCCCCTTTGGTAAAAACTCTGTACCCATGAACTACCATATAGGTGGCAGTCTACATAACGCCGAATGTGTGATAAGAGACCTGGGAACCCAGGTGGACAGTACTCTCTCCTTTGATATTCACATCGCCACAGTAGTCAGGAAATCCTTCTATGTGGCACACCTCATCACGAAAGAGTTCTCGTCTAGGAAAAAAGAGGTCATTGTTCCCCTCTACTCAACACTCATTAGACCCATTATAGAGTACAACACCCCTTTTGGAATTTACCTCACAAGACATCTTCAGCAGCTGGAAAGGCCACAGAAGTACCTCACAAAGAGGATTACTGGCCTCAAACAGATGCCCTATACTGACTGTCTCAAAAAATTCCAGCTTGACTCCGTAGCATATCATCTACTCCTAGGTGATCTCTGTCTAACATATAAAGCTATGTCAAACCCAGAGCTGTTGGACATGCTACACCTAAAGAAATCCCAATCCCTCCGAGCTACACACTCTAGGGACCTAAACCATGTCTCCACAATAAACAGGACATGCTGGAGGGATAGATTCCTGTCCCAGAGACTTCCCATACTCTGGAACAAGCTACCCATCTATGTCAAGCAAAGTTCCTCATTAGTACTCTTCAAGAAAAATCTTGATAAGTGGATGGGAAATAGGAAATACAACCCTGGGATCACTTCTTTGGTTCTGCTTGCAGGGGCACAGGAAAATAACTTTCTTGGGTAAGCGTAAGCCAGGGAACCTTGTTGGCTAGGCTTACTTAGGCCCTTGGGCCGATAGCCTTGTACCTACCTATGAACCTATGAATCTAGAGCATGTAGCTCAGAGGGATTGGGATTTATTTAAGTGGAGGATGTCCAACAGCTCTGGGTTTGACATAGCTTTCTATGTTAGGCAGAGATCGCCTCTGAGTAGGCGATAAATGATGGAGTAAAGCTGGAGTTTTTTAAGACAGTCTGTGTAGGGCATCTGTTTGAGGCCAGTAATGCTCTTTGTGAGGTATTTCTGTATCCTTTCCAGTTGTTGTAGATGTCTTGTGAGGTACATACCAAAAGGGGCATTGTACTCTATAATGGGTCTAATGAGTGATGAGTAGAGGGGAACAATGACCTCTTTTTTCCTGGAAGAGAAACCTTTTGTGATGAGGTGTGCCACGTAGAAGGATTTCCTGACTACTGTGGTGATGTGATTATCAAAGGAGAGACTACTGTCCACCTGTGTCCCAAGGTCTCTTATCATACTTTCGGTGTTAAGCAGACTACCACTTATGTGGTAGCTCATGGGTACAGAGTTTCAACCAAAGGGGATGACAATGCACTTTTTGGCATTGAGCTTGAGAAAATGACTTTGACACCAGGCATCTGTCTCAGTGAGGCCCTTTTGTAGGATGTCCACATCATTAGGAGTTTTGATTATGGCTCCTAGTTTGCAGTCATCTGCGAACTTCATTAGCCAAAGACCTTCTGTGTTAGCCTGTACTTCAGAAAAGTAGATACCAAACAGGAGAGGACCCAGGACTGAACCCTGTGGTACTCCACTTGTCACTGGTCTGAAGTCAGATTTGGAGTCTGCTACTTTCACAGTGTGGGTTCTGTCAGTGAGCCACTTGGCAACCCATCTTGTGACATAATGATTTATACCTAGTTTAGTGAGTTTATCTATAATTACAGAGTGGGGGATGGTGTCAAAAGCCTTGGCGAGATCTACATAGGCTGTGTGAACCACCTGTCCCTCATCTACGGCTTTGGTGACTGCTTCAAAGAAGTCTATCATGCTTAGGAGACATGATCTGCCTTTTACAACCGAAAATGGGTGGGGTCCAGAGTTTGGAGATTACCAGTGTCTTTGTTTATAAGCTCCATGCTACATTCCATGGCCTTGCAGACCAGGCTTGTTAGGCTAATGGTGCAGTAGTTCCCGGGGTCCATGGTGGCTCTCCCTTTGTTGAGTGGGATAACCATCACTGTGAGCCATTCAGTGGGCACAAAGCCTGAGGTAAGGCTATGATTAAACATGGTGCTTAGGTGGGGTGCCAGTTCATGCTGTAGTTCATGTAGAATGCAGCCTGGGATGTTGTCAGGTCCCATGGATGCTGTGTTCTTGGCTTTGGAGAGAGTGGTTTTTACCTGTGCAGCCGTGATTAAAGGAACTTTGCATTATTCCAGTATAGAGATGGGCCTTTAGGGGGTGGCAGGGTAAAGTTAGCACTGAACCTATCTGCCAGGATGTTGGCAATATTAGTTGGTTCTGTATATTTAGTGCCATTGTGCTGTAACTCAGAGCAGATCTGAGTGTTGCCATTGAGATTCTTGACATAGCTATAGAATGATTTGCGGATGTCTTTAGAATCAGTGGTGATTTTGTTTTCGTAACTAGCTTTGGAGGATTTTATGAGGGATCTCAGCTTCTTACTGAGGCTGACCAGGGAGTTCCTCCAATCATGGGATTTCACTCTTTTTTGCAACAGTTTCTTTCTTCTGTTGTAGAGTTTGTTTATGGCAGGGGACCACCAGATTGGCTTCCTTTTTTTTGGAGGATAGCATCTTGGTTCTGTTAGGGATAGCACGATCCATGCACTCATGTAAGTGCTTATAAAGTGCATTTGTGTAGGATTCAGCAGTTGTACCTCTATTGACTGTCTGCATGACTGTCATGAAGTTTGCAACTTCTGTCTTAAGTAGCGTGAAGTTGGCTTTGGATAAATTTTTTACGGTGGTTTCCCTAATGGTGGGAGAGGGGTGGGATGTGGATGTCTAGGGTGATTAGCTTGTGGTCGGATATGACAAACAAGGAATTGACCTCTGGTGTGGAACACCATTCGCCCATGTTGGTAATAACCAGGTCTAGGATATTGCTGCCCCTGGTGGGGGTCTGGATAAGTTGATCCAAGGCATTGGAATTTATGAATTCCAGAAAACATTGAGAAAAGGGTTGGTACATGTGTAGTTTTCCCAGTTAATGGTGGGGTAGGGGAAATCACCCATTATTAGGGTGTTGGTTTGTACCCTTATATTTTCCAGTGTTTGAAGAAATGAGGAGTGGGAATCCTGGGGCATGGTGGGGGATCTGTAGCAAGCTACAATTTGGATTGCAGTTTTGCCCAGAGTTAGTTGCCCTTGGATAACCTCGGATGCATTATGCTGAGCAACTAGCCTGGAGGTGTGGATATCCTTAATGAATGTGGACACACCTCCGCCTTTGATGCTCTGGTCCAGGTTAGGTGGCCAAAAGGTGTGGTATGAATTATAGCCTGGTAATGCAGGGGTGCTCTCTGGAGCCTTGAACCAGGTCTCTGTCACTGCACAGATGTCGAGTTTCTCCATTTTAAGGAGTGCCTCGAGTGAATGCATTTTGAGGTTTAGACTTCTAGCATTGAGTAGCATTACCCTCAGATTTTGCTTGCTTGTACCTGTTACGGTGGTATATTTGTCATTTGAACTTTGCCTAAAAATTGCACTATAGAGGTGGCAAGAGCCTTAGCCAGTATCCGGAATCCCAAGGGCGACAGGTGCAGGCCATCTCTGGCAAAGCATCATGGTCTGTCAGTCATGTCATCCCAGGCAGACAGATATTGGATCCCCTTAGAATGACACCAGAAGCTTAGCTAATTGTTGAAGTCAATCATTTTGTCCTTGTACTGTGGTATCATTCTGGGTGATGGCAGGATGCTACTCAGGGCTAGGGTCATATCTGCTTGGGCTACAAGACTGGAGAGCTCCTCCATGTCTCTTCTCATGTAGTCCAGGGAGGTAAGTCTCAGGCCATTCACACCAACATGGACAATGACAGAGTCATATTTGTATTTGTTGTGGCGTGACCTGAGTGCGTGCATTATGTGGCGGATCCTGGCACCCGACAGGCAGCTGACAGTAACTTTCTCCTTGTTTAGCCTGGTAAGTGGAACATCCGTGTGTCTGACTATAGAGTCACCTATAACTAGAATGTTGGGTACGTTGTTATGCCTTATGGGCTGTGGTTGAGTGTCACACTGAGTTTGTGGGCTATGTGTCATTTGGGTTGTGTTGGGGGGGTGGAGGTTGCTTACATTTCTGCTTTGGAGGTCTCTGTTGCTTGAGCAAATTTTTATTGAAAGCCTCCGTTAATGTAGGTGTGTGTTTTGTGTTTCTGTGTGTCTGATTTGGTGGTGCAGGTTTTGAGGGACTATGTGACGAGTGTGGTGTGGTGCAAGTGTTTACTTTCTCCTCTTTACTGTCTAGTCCAGTCTTGGGTGAAGAGAGCATTGCTTCTACTTTGGCTATTTAAGTGCATCTCTCACAGGTTGTAGTGTTGGGTGGTAGGATGACAGGGTTGTCTGTGTACATGAGGCAATTGCTGCATTGCCCCAAGATGCCCTGATTCATCAGGTAGATAGGAGAATACACTGGGAGATGACCCTTAGACATGCCTGGATAGGTGCTTATTTATTAAGTACTAAAAACTGTTTTTCTCTAGACAAGTGAGGAAAGTTGAGTGCTCTAGTAATTTGTAGCTTATTTAGTGCTTACA